>NC_056525.1:127294912-127340909 GCF_019175285.1 Sceloporus undulatus
AAAAAGAAGTGATTTTAAGAAACGAAGTAGAGGTAGAGAGATTTCCAGTGTTATATCGACTGCCAGAGCAAATTGAAAAGTTGGCTTGGAAGGAGCCAGTCAGATTGCTACTGCATCCCATGACCTATCATACATAAGAAAGTTTGTGTGCACTTAATGTCTGTATTTTAATGTTACTTAATGTCACTATTGACTAAAATTCATACTAATCTTTAAGAAGAAGTGGGGGAACACTTACTGTATTTATATTTACTTTAATTGCTATTTAAATTAAAAGCCTGCAGTAAAATTCTTATCATATTGTTGGAAAAATGCCATTGGGTTTCTGTAGTTCACCTTGACTTTGGACCAACAGACAGGCCAAAATAAAGCTGCTTCGAGTCACTTTGGAGGTATGCTGTTTAAATGAACCGCATCTTAAGAGGCCAGAAGTTGGCCTTAGGACTGGAGTTGGGCTTTGGCCAGCTTGTGGCCTCTTAAGACGCATGCATCATTAAATAAACCTCCAAAGTGACCCGAAGCAGCTTTATTTTGCCGTGTCGTTCATGCCTTTTGGTCCCCTTTTTTAGCTTGGGAAGAGAAAACAGCTTCATGAAGCGGTTTTTAACCCCCCATTTTCCAAACTCCTCACATCTAAAATCCCTTCTGTTGCTTTTTCCCAATTAATTGAAAAGGCAGGGCCAGCTCCATCGGCCTGGCCTTGAGTAAGAAAGAGCCCTCCCGTCCATCCATCTGCCTTGTCCAGGCCTCAGAAGGAAAGAAGAAATGCTGGACCTGATCCCCTTCCCCCCCACCATTCCCCCTGTCTAATTAAAAATTATATGTACAGCACGTGTGTAATTTACAGCGTTATATAAATAAAGCTTTAAATAATATAATAATGTATAATCTCATCCATTCTCATCTCCTTTTTTAAGTTTAGGGATTCCCATCTGGCTCCCCCCTAATCGCAAGTTCCTGGGACAGGAGACAAGACAGTTACTGGATGCAAAGAAGTTCTAACTGCATTATTCTTCTTAATTTAAACTATATTTTTAAATTCTACAGCAGCGTTTCTCACCTGTTGCTCCAAGGAGCCCTTAGGCTCTGCATTCACTTCCCGTGCTCTGCGTTGCTCCAGGTAAATGAAAGAAAGAAGATTTAATGAATATAAGAATAAGAACAAAAATTACACTACTCCTACACACCATTAAACTTGTAAGCAATAGGGTAGGCCTCTTGGGGCTCCCTCCATAGAACTGTTCTAAAAGGTTTGGTCAAAGGTTGGGAATCCCTCATCTAAAGTATAAACTCTAAATAATGAACCAAAAATAAAGGTTCCTGTAACATTTGCATGTATAAAAGACATGTGGGGGAATATATCGTTGGCGTTCAGCACGATTCTCCTTTACTTAATATTGAATAGAAAACTTAAATCCAGATTTTAGTTATTTAGTTCTGTCACTGCTCATATACCAGGACAACCTGTCTATACAATATGAGTTACTATTGAGCAGGGAATTTTGTGATATTATTGCGCGCCATTTTCCAGTATTCAAGCAGGGAGCTATTGCTCATTTGGCCAAAATACGCACCACACTCAGAGAAAAAATACAGCACTCTTGGGGAAATCTCAAGGATTGCAGAAACTACAAAAAATCTCTGTAGGAAAAACTAAGAGGTAGAACTCACCATACCTAACATGCAGGGTTGTCAGCTGTTGATTTACAGGGGAAGGGCTTGGTGAGAGGGAGCAAAATGGAAGACGTCATGGTCGCATTGACTGGAACAGTGAAAGGAACACTCCACATATAGCGTTTATGAACAATACCACTTGTCAGACTCGAAATATTCACAATGAATGACGAGGTAGAGCATTGACAATGTTCCTACAGGTATTTCAAATCCACGTTTGATAATGTCTGGCTAATTTCATCTTAATGTGAAGAAACAAGCCCAAATGCATGTAAAACACCAACATCCAAAATTGATCTTACAAAATATACCGGAGTGGCCTTTCCCTAAAACCATGTAGCTGTGAGCAGTCAGAAAGAAAGGAGTGTGAGAAATCCTGCCAATTATATATTCTCATTTGAAAGCTGACTTTAAAACGACACAACTGGTACCAGTAGAGGCAGGGTTTTAAAACCACAATTTGCAGTTGCCGCAAGAAGCTGCAGAAAGTACTTACCACAACCTGATCATAGACTCAATATGAGTAGGAAGATATTGAAAGAGCCCATGTTATTCCGGCCCTCTGTCATGCAGGAATAGATAGCTACAACACACTCCTGGGAGATCCCATGTCCATTTAAAGACCTCCAACAAAGCAGCCATTCCCTGGTCAAACAGCCCTTCTGCAGTGGAATGATGCTGTTAGATAAAGCTCCTAACTGCTGTCTCTTCCTGCTCTAGGCTCTCATAGAATAAAAAAATTGAGCAATCAATGCTCCTGGCCCAGGAAAAGCCAATACTCACACTCAGCTTGACATGTATCAGCAAGCAATTGTATTTCTTCGCACCCTTGGACTAAGTAAATCCTAGAGTCCTCTTACTGTCTGTCAAACAAGGTGATAGTCTCTCCTCAAGGGTCTAAGAGGAAAAGATAGCCTTTGAAAGGCAGTAGTCATTATTGATAGTACTTTATGATATCTTGTACAGATATTGGGCTAATCTGAAGCGTGTGGTTTAAACAGAAGATCAGCAAAGAAGAGTTTGACTTAAAGCTCGAGACCCTCACACAAGACAATGGTAAGAAAGCTGTCTCTTAGTAATTTTGTTTGCCTTTAGTATTCTTATTTTAATGAGTGATATGGAGTGGGGGTGGCTGTATTACCATATTATAAACAGAAGGTCAGTTATATTTATTCAGCAATGACCTGTAGGCAGCCAGGGATGGGTAAGAAGCTACAGGGAAATAAAAATTCACTGTGGTTAAGTGAGACTTTATTTTACCATTTCTTTGGCTCTGAGGATTTCGGGAAACATTGTTAATAGGCTATGTGGGCTTTTAGAAGAGAGAGGCTGCACTCTATGAGGTACCCAATATCTAGTTCTCTGGCTTTGCACAGACATGCACAGATTTCATAGACTGATCAAAGGATATACAACTTAGGATGCTAATGCAGGCACAGGTTACCTTGTAAAAATGCTTGTACTAATTTATATGAACTTTTTCTTTTTTTTTCTTTTTCTTTTGGGCAGTCCACTCTCACAATGACTTCTTATTGGCTATTCTCACACGATGCCAAATCTTGGTTTCTGCACCTGTAAGTCACTAAAGAAATAATGCATCTGGGTATAGGTGAATAGTATGGTGTGTTTACACAGGGGTTAATTCTAAGCTAATTACATCCTGATTGGACCACTTAACTTTCTGTATCATTTTAGTTTTTTTAAAGTCATGTTGAATTGCACCTCACAGAAACAGAGCCCCCTCCCTCCTTCCAACTGTCACTTCTGGGCCTTAAAGGGAGTGAAAGGACAGGCCAACGCCATCGAGCCTGAAGAGGAAAGCCCTCCCCTCCCTCCTTCCAACGGTCATGTTCTGGCCTTAGAGGAGTGAAAGGACAGGCCCAACGCCATCGGGCCTGACCTAGATTAAGAAAAAGAGCCCCCCTCAGTCCATCCTCCTTGTCCAGGCCTCAGAGGGAGAGAAGAATGCTAGACCTGATCCTTTCCCCCCCTCAACCATTCCCTTCTCTTTTTGTGTCGTGTCTTTTTAGATTGTAAGCCTGAGGGCAGGGAACCCTGTATTGTCCCCTCATTCCTGGATCCCAGTGATCAGGCGGCATATAAATAAATCCTATATTATTTACATCAGACGTTTTTCTCTCTACACTGCTTCATTACTGGAAGTGAGTTTCACTTGAAGAAATGTTTGTGGGTTGACAAGTGCTGGGAGTTAAGGGGGGAGAATCATAAAATCATAGAGTGGGAAAGACCACAAGAAGCATCCAGTTGAATCCCCTGCCATGCAGGATTCGTTGCTATTACATTTTCCTGTGCCAGTTCCATAAATCTCAATATTATAGTGACAAGAAGCCTTGACGAAGAAACATCACGTATAACTGTTCAGTACCTGAACTTTCCTGAATGTTGCTATGCTTCTTCTCCTCTCTTCAGAATTCAGTTTGAAACCTGTTTATTTTTTTCAGATTTTAGATTCAATCTTTTAGTGTTTTCATATATTTTGTTTACTTTCCTTCCCCTCATTATACTTTACTCTTCTACCCCACCATTATCTTGTATTTTACACCTTTGCCCTTGTCTCTGTTGTCTCACTCCTCTCCGAATTGAAGTGTAGGCTTAAGCAACTTGGGACAAGAATCTGTGATTTGGTCATGGTATCTCTAAAGCAGCCTGTATGTAGGGATGCCATAACCCGGTGGCCCGCCGGAAAAGCATGCTTTTGGGGGCCCCTCCCGTCACGGTCCGTTTGGCCCCAGCAATGCATTGGTCCCGGCCCCAGGCCAGGCCTCTGAACAGGAGCTTCCCTGCTTTGTTGCCAGCCGGCCATTGGCGACTGGCCAAAGGGGACAGGCTCCTTGTGCGCCCCCCAGGCGTCAGCAGGGGCCAAGGGGCAGCGATCGCAGCCGGCCCTGCGCGCCTTCCTGGCCTAAGGAAGCCTGGGACTGCCTTAAAGGCCAGGGAAGAGGGAGGAGGCCGGCAGCGATCGCAGCCGGCTCTCCCTCTTTTCCTGCTTTTAAGAGCTGGAGCTTCCTATAAGGCCAGGGAGAAGAAGGAAGCCGGCGCGATCACAGCTGGCTCTCCCTCTCTTTCCTGGTTTTAAGAAGCCGCGGTCTCCTCAGAGGCCAGGAAGGAGGGCCACTTTTTTAGTGAGAAGGGGCACGGGCCGTCCTCCATTTAATAAAAAAGTGTCCACATAAAAAAGTGGCCCTCCTCCTGGCCTCTGAGGAACCAGGCCTCCTTAAAAAAAAAAGGGGGGGGAGAGGGGAAAGTGTCCTACATTTGAAAAGTTGTCCTACATTGTCCCGGTCTGTGGCGTCCTGAGGTATGGCAACCCTACCTGTATGATAATGGTTCCATATTAATCAAAAGAACAAAAAGCAGGCTACATAATTCACATTAGCTTTTTGCAATCACTGAGGTGTAAACTGATTATTTGAGCAGCATATCATTAGGTTTCTATAAATTTTATTTTTGCAATCCAGGAGTCAGGAACCTATGTACAAAAAGATTGTAAACTCTTATGGAGCTTACTGTGTACCCTGTTGTCTCTTGGCAGTCTTATGGTTGTCCTTTCTGATACAATGCGAATTGTAGAGAACTACCTTTGCTAAGTTTCTGTGATAAAAAGTTTTATGATAAAGAAAGCCAGTTCAGGTTTGTTGGGCTTTTTACCTCCTTCCACCAAAATAGCAGATGGGTGAACTGTGAAAATTAAAAATGTTATCCAACACTTACTCCCTTTTGCTCAGTCAGACAAAGAGAAGTGTGCCACTTCATTATTTTGCTCCTTTGTCCCTCTAATTATCTTCCCCCTCTGATTTTGAGTTAAAACAATTATTTGTTGCCTGCTGCAGTTGTCAGGGCATGGAAAGTAGTGATGGAATAAATATGTAAGCTGAGGCAAAAACCTAACAATTAAGAAAGTAGGTAAGAATAATAAACTCAAGAAGTGTCTCTGTGTCCTAGAGAATTGCCAAATGCAACTCGCTACACATAGGCATGGTATCAGACTTCGGATAAGCAAACAAGGAGCAGTGAAGTGGCAAACAACCAGGAGGCAAAGGTAAGAGAGCCAGTGTAGTGGTATGATACTACTCTGGAGATCAGGTTCAATTTCTCGCTTGCCATGGGAAACACTCTGGGTGACCTTTGGGTGAGGTCCATTCTCATTCCCAGAAAACCCTGCAATAGTTCCACCTTAGGGTGCCATAAGACAGAAACAACTTAAGGTACACAACAACAACAAAAGCAGAGATGCCTACATAAATGGGCAAAGGGACAGAGCAAACAGACAGTAAATTGTGGCATCATGCAAGTGGAGAACAAAAAAAATTTTGGTTCAGCAATTGTGTGGGGGGGTTGTAAATAGCTGAAGGCTGCAAATCTACAGTATGCTTATTTGGTAGTAAGCTCTCTTGAATCGATGTGCTGTTTATTTCCAGCTAAACATTATAGGATAAGGCCTGCAAATTTGCTTCAGTATTGTTTCTTGACCTTTGGACTGTAGCGTCAATCTGAATCTAGAGATTAAATTCATTTTTCTATTACTAGGCTACTTTTATTTCACTGACAAAGCTCAGATTGCCAAACACATACCTTTATCTTCTGTCTTGGTTGGGGTTGCCAGCATTGTAATCTACACAGTTATTTCCTTTAATTAGACAAAAGTTCTGTAGGAATTGGTGTCTCCTGATGAACCGCAGTTCAGAAGGTATGCCCTATCTGCACATACCCATCAATGCCCTTGTTGTTGTGTGTGCTTCAAGTTATTCTGATTTATGGCAATCCTAAAGCAAATCACAGGGTTTTGTGAGGCTGAAGTGTGTGACTTTCCATGTGGGTTTCCATGGCTGAGCAGAGCATTGGACCCTGGTCTCACAGAGTTGCAGTCTAGTGCTCAAACCACTACACTATCGCTGGTTTTCATCTTGGCCCTTCCAGTTGCTAAGAATTATCTCCTGCCTTATGGCAGGTCAGCCAATTTAAAAGTGAAAGATTTCCCTGCTCACCGAACTGGAATCCTGTGTCCCCTCATAGGAAGGGACTTTTTCTTTCCCAAGCCGACTCTCCTCTTGAGCTATGGGTATATAATCTCTGCTGGTTTGCATGACAGACTTGAAGGCTAAAAATAACAGCAAAGTCCTTTGATTTCAAGAAATGTTTGAAAAACTCTAGTGTAACCAATACATGTTTAACATATATGGAAAACAAAACTGTAGCCAACAGATTGGACTCAATCAAGATACATCCCCTCTACAAAAAGGAGTCACAAAAGGCTACAGCTACTATAGAACCATATATTAATTTCCCACAGGTAATATGCTCACAATTCTGTGACATAGACTTCAGTCATATGGAAAGAGAGGTTCCAGAGAAGGATTCAGGAAAGGAAGAGGCACTAGGGACCATGTTGCAAATATACAATGGCTAATGAAGCCACACCAAGGAATTCCAAAAGAAAATCAGTATTTGTTTTTATAGACAAGCAAAGCCTTTGACTGCATAAATCATGAAAAGCTGTTGAATGCTGTTAAGACATGGGAGTGCCACCACACTCTGATAGTCCGGGTGAAAAATCTGTACTTAGGGCAAGAGGCTACTGTTAGAAAAAATTGTGGAGAAACAGAATGTTTCCCAATTGGCAAAAGGCCAGGCTAAGGAAGGTCAAAGAAGGGCAAAGAGCGAGCGTAATGCTGAAACATAAAACAAAAATAATGACCACAGAGGACCTACTACATACATTCAACCTAAATGATGAAGAAAAAAATGTAAAAGAATTCCTGTACCTTGGATAAAAAGTTCAGGAAGGAAACACCTGATAAGGAAAGAACAAAAATCAAAAGAAGACTAGGAATGGGAAGGGCAACTATGAAAGAACTAGAAAAGATCTTAATAGTAAAAGATATACAGCGGAGCACTAAAGTTAGAATTTTCCAAACAAATGGATCCTTGAACAATCGGGCCTGAAATCTCCCTGGAAGCCAAGATGATCAAATGAGGCTGTTATTCTTTGGACAACATGAGAAGGCATAATTCATTAGAAAGCAATAATGCTAGGAAAGGTGGAGGGCTGCAGAAAGAGAGAAAGACTGCACCCTAGATGATAGACTATTAGAGAGTCACAGGTATGAATTATAGGTCCAATTAGACAATGGAGAATAGTTTGGGAGAGTGCCCATCCCACGTTTGCCATGTGTCAGGGTTAACACAGCAACAACAAATGGCTTGGGACCATTAAAAATAAATAATCCTAATTTAAAAGCAAGGCTACAAGTCTTTGAATGTTTACAGAAACAAAATGGATTCTAACTCAGTCAGTGTGGTTGATTTGTCTGCTGACACACATGAACATCTTCAAAGATCGTCAAACAATGAATTAGGCATGAAATAGCAATCAAGCCAGTTGTGAAGTGATTAAAATCTTCTTGGAACTGGCAAGAGAAGATTAGAATTTCCTTCTTGACCAAGTGAAGAAGGACTTGGTTGTGTGCATTGATAGATATTTTACAAACCAGCATGCTGATTTCTGCTAGTGATCACCCTGTCTTCCAGTTGGAACACTAAATAAATGACACACATTTAAACATGGACCAAAAGGTCTGTAATACATTTACCACTTCTGTGCAAGCAAAAACATTGGAAGACAGGGATCAGTAGCAAAAGTTAGCACTTTTATCATGTGTGTCTCCAAGTTATTTTTACTTATGTAGACCCCAAGGTAAGCCTATCATGAGGTTTTCTTAGCAAGTTTCTTCAGTGGGGTTTGCTATTGCCATCTCTGAGGCTGAGAGAGTGTGATTTGCCCAAGGCCATTCAGTGGGTTTTTTATGCTTGAGTGGGGATTGAACCATTATCTCCAGAGCTGCAGACTAATGCTCAAACCACTACACCATGCATACTGGTTTGTAAAAATGTCTTGACATCTCAGGGCCCATTTTGCCTATTTATAACCAGAGGTTGCTGAGACCCACTGTCAGTCCCATCTTTTCTTTCTCAGTCCATAGCAATTATGTTTTTATTTTTTGCTGTATTTACTGTTGGTAGTGTAGTACAAACCCAGGAGGTTGCACATTTCTCCAAAGTTCTCCCTCAGCCCAGTTTTCAATTGGGGCACTTTTTCAAGGCCACCCCTCGCTTCCATAGAGTGTCAGGCTTCATGTTCAGTTTCAGACATCATTATATTTTGCACTAGAAGATGGGGACAGTGTTTGGAACAAGTTCCCATAAGTAAAAATTAAAGTCAAAAATATGAAAATGTATTATTGTGGGGCATTGTTTGCATACCCCATGAAAGTGCACATGCTCCTATGCCTTGCGATTTTCCCTGGTCCTCTGAGCTGAGGTAATTTAGACAGACAGCACAGGAAAGGAAGGCAGGAATATTAACCTACCTCTGTGTCATGGCCATACTCTGTTATTCCTGGGAGGGTGAAAGGACGGGCCCAAACACATCGGGCCTGAAGAGGAAGAACCCTCTCCTCCCTCCTTCCAACTGTCATCTTCTGGCCTTAGAGAGAGTAAAGGAACGGCCCAACCATCGGGCCGGCCGCGATTAAGGAAAAGAGCCCCCCTCCGGTCCATCTGCCTTGGTCCCAGGCCTCAGAAGGAGAGAAGAATGCTGAACCTGATCCCCTTCCCCCCTCACACACATTCCTTTCTCCTTTTGTGTCGTGTCTTTTTAGATTGTAAGCCTGAGGGCAGGAACCCTGTAATTATCCCCTCTGTTGTAAGCCCCCGGATTCCCAGTGATTGGGAATATAAATAAATCCTATTAATTATTATTATTTATTATTATTCCCATCCTGATCTGCCACAAACCTGTGTTCATTTGTGGCCACTGTGCCACAGGTTGACCTTCTGTGTTATTAAAGTCATGTACCACCACATGCCATGAAGACTTTTAACTGTGTACAGTCAAAAAGAGAAAGTGGAAGTGGTACTTTGTATCTTTATGAGAACATTCCAGCCTTTTTAACGGATAGGTCGGTCTGCCTTTATTTATATTTTATGTTTATAATGGAATGGCTGACATTTATTGGGTGCAATCCTGTATGGCTAGTGTAGCATACTAGGCTGAGGATATACCACTCTGTAACTGAGAAGACAGCCTCTGAGACCTCCCATCCCCACAGTCATTTCTTGCTTGTGGGAAGCAGGCAAAGTTGCAGAAACATCTGGCTACATCCCATTGCCGGGTGTGAAATAATCTAGCAGCTCTGAGATATCTGGAGGATTTCTGTCCTGATGTTGTCATTTCACATGGGGCTACAAGAGAGCAGGAAATTGGCATGGTTCTGAAAAGGAGAAATGGCTACTGCCCTCTACACTCAGTTCAAAAATATAGGCTTCAGGGGTGAAAAACTCGGAAAACTTTATTCTGTAAATAGAGATGTGCTCCAGGACATTTATTGTCAGAACTAAACCAGAAGTGTTAATAATGCATACTAAAAGGGTGGGCCTCAATTTTTCTATTGCTTGTTCCCAATACACCCTTTTCCTGGTTGCTGGCACCAACCTTCGCAAGGAAATGACCTTGGAGCTGTTCGCAATAGATTTGCTCCATCTCTCCCCTCTGTTGCAAAGGTGTGCAACAACAATTTGCTCCCAGGCCACTGGCAGTCCATCCTTGTCCACAATAAAAATCAGAAAATGAACACATACCAGCATATAACAAAGCAAAGTAATCTATGGCAGAAAGCAAGCATGTGTTTAATGTGACTCATGACTCCCCCCTTGTACGGTGAGTGGAAATAGCTTGGAGTAAAAAAATACTGCCTGAGCATATAAATTAACCCAGCTCTTAGTAAACGTTGGGGGATGATGCTGAAGATGGATGACTTTTTGAAATGGAAGCAGAAAAAAAAGTACTTAGACTGGTCAGGGATTTTTATATTCATTTCAAATTTCTGACTTCTGGTTTCCTGTTCCAGAGGGTGCTGGACTTTGCCATGGACAGGAGGGTCTGCCACAAAACCTGGGAAGCCAAAAGGAAAGAAAAAGTTTTCTTCTGTCGACAGAAGTTTGATGTAAGTTTACACTTTCTTATTTGTTGGAAATAAGGCATTAGTAAATTGAGCCAAGAGGCTGGAAGTCATCATACAAGAAATGAAGAGCTGTCAGGATAAACACTGCCCCATCCACCATTCTCCCCCTAAATAACACACATACAACTGGGCCATTCCACCATTTTACCAGAGAAAGCTAATGATGTGAAGCAGACATGTGGAAATGCTTAGTGCAATAATATTGGCAAGCAGAAAAGAAACATCAAATGAGCGGTCAGTTTGACTGGCAGTGATATGGTATGTCTTTAGGTGGTGGTGGTGTCACCAAGATGTTTTTTAAGTGGAGTGAAGGGGTGGCATCAGAGGTTGGACATGGCAGATTGAGCTGAAGCTGCACTCTCATTGGACATTATTTGAGCTAAATCAACACAAATAAAAGGCTATCTAAAACATCATCAATTGGTAATGTTACAGAGCATTCCCGAGAGCTGAGACCGAAGCCTGAAAACCTTATTTGGAGCTAAAACAGCATTGTAGCTAAAAGCCTAGAGGAAAAAGCAGACAACCCGACAGTGACCATGAAAACACCAAAGGACAGAAAAAATAGATTCTGTGTGTCAGAATCTAAAACTTAAAAGAATGGACTGTTAACTGCTTGTCTTTTGAAAAGAACGATGTATCCCCGAAACTTGATGAGAAACCCCACTGCCAGTGATGCAGTGGAATGGGGGCTGAAGGGTGGAGTAGAAGTACTCTAATTAATACATACATACATACATACATACATGCATACAGGGGTGGGGAACCCATGGCTCTCCAAGTTCTGACAAACTACCTTTCCCATCATGCCTCACCACCAGCCAAGCTGAAGAAAGTTATAGCCAGGCTCATGAGGGCTTGGTTGTAGCTTCTCCCCTTATGGTGATTGGTAGCAACACCATAAGGGTCTAAAACTGTGGTTGGGCTAAAACAATAAAGAGGTCTAACTAATACCAGTGTCAGACAGAGAAGAAGATTGGCATGTTTAGAAAATGGCAGCAGGTGGCCTAACTTATGCTCTTGAGAAATTAAGAGTCTGTAAGAGGCCAATCATTCTGTACAGAACAGTTAAAATGCAACGAGTGAGTTAGCAGCTCACCCTTAACATCCAAAACCTACTAGCTTGCACTGGCCAGCAGGACAGAAGATGGAGAGGCCTTCTTATTTTCCTACTGTGCCATCTCCAGAGTAGTAGAGTAGAGATACCTCGGGATTGGATACAGTGGCTCCAAAGCACCAACATCCTACACACACACACACACCCCTTCCAAATTGCTGTATTTCAGAGCAGTCTGCCATTTTAGAATTCCATCAAACAGGGAAAGCTCTACAGAACTCTACCACTACCACCCTACCCTGCACAGGCAGCCACTGGTATCAAGCAGATCTGCTACAGCCTAACCTGTTGCATCCATTAACAATGGAAGGTTATATTGCACTTCAAACCTCCTTAGCAACTATAGGTTTTGCCTTTTAAAAAGATAAACCTAGGATGCCAGAAGACATGGCACAAATGCCCAAATTGGCAAGGTTCATAATTTTTGCATATCTACACATTTATTTTATTGTTACATATTTGCAATTTGGTTTTCCTAGCCATTTGTTACACAGAGATGGTATCCCCAGTTACCTGAAATTCTTTTTCTCTCTAGTTTGATTTCCTGGTGTTGTCCATGTGATTTTAAACATGCCTTGTGGCCATAAGGGCTAAAAATTTCCTCTTTTGATGACGATAATATAGACACTTCCTTTTTTATGATGATGATGGTAACAACAACAACAGTAATATAGACACTTCTTTCATGTGCTATGAGCCTTAACTATGGGGCGAAGCAGAACGGCAGCTTGGAGGGGCCTCTGCCTGCTCCAGCCATGATCAGGCCCTGATTGGCTGGGGACTGTGATGACTGCTTGGCCCGCTCTCAAAGTGGGCTGCCACCGCAATCTTAAATGAGCTACCGGCAGGAGCGGTTTTTTACTGCTCCTTTTGCCAGTGGCTTCAGGTCATCTGTGGCGGCCTCAGAACGGCTTCCAGCCACCCAGGGGCATCCATCATCTGCACAGCACGTCTCCAAAGCGTTCGGAAGCCTCTCTTTTTGGCCTGTCTGTTTCAGGCCTATGTGACAAACTCTGTGTCTAAATGACACTTTCCTTAGTCTTACACTGTTGTAGTAGACTAACATCCTACATCTCATGTCAAACTTTATAGCACCGCTTCCAGCCACAGAATCCTTTGTGTGGAGCCCAGCAATTTGTGGCCAAAGACCCCCAAGAAGATGATGATCTGAAGCTTTGTTCACACACCATGATGCTTCCCACATGGGGCCAGCTGGAGGGAAGGATGATTGTCTCTGCTTATGAGCATGGCCTGGATAATGTCACTGAAGAAGCAGTTACAGTTGTGGTCTATGCTGTGGAGGTAAGAGAACACAGAATGATAACTGTGGTCCTGGTTTCTTTCTCTAGAGTGGGAACTCATGGTTTTGTATATGGTGTATAACTAGAAAACATCTGGATTGGGTGACAGGAGCAAATAGGAGCAAAACTGACATTGAGGTAACAATAACAAAACATTATCTGCTAGTGTGTATTATATTAATTGAATCATGTATCTTTTTCATTTCTTTCTACACCTCTTGTACAAGAGCTTATTTCTTATCTGCTAATTTTGCCTGAGATGCTAAGCATAAGAAAACAAACCAAGTCTGGTTCTGATTTAGTATCTGATTTGCCTACCATTGAAAAACACTGGGTTTTTTGCTTTAAAAGAAAGCCTTGGCTTTCTCGATGGCACAGAAACATTTGAATAAAAATTCACCTGGTACCCATGATCAGAGTTCACAGGCAGTCATCAGGGGCTGCATTGTCTTCTGCTTTGTTTCCCAGGTTTGTTCTTTGCTGTTTTTCAGAATGGTCTGCCATTTTAGAATTCCGTCAAACAGGGAAAGCTCCACAAAACTCTACCACCCCCACCCCACCCTGCCAGACACACACTGGTGGAACTGTGCTCCATAGCTGGTATCGAGCAGCTTTGCTACGTCCTAACCTGTTGCAGCCATTAACAGTGGAAGATTATGTTGCACTTCAGACCTCTTTTTGCCTTTTAAAAAGATAAACCTAGGATGTCAGAAGACTTGGTGCAAATGCCCAAATTGGCAAGGTTCATAATTTTTGCATATCTACACAATTTTAAGGGACTCAGTTTAGGCAGGAAAATTGAAATGCACAAATATAGGACGGGTGACATATCACCTGACAACTTGATATGTGAAAAGAACCTGTGATCTTAGTAGAATCCATATGAGATCTCAGCATGACACCAAAAAAATCCAATGAAGTATACTGTAGTATTCAGACCAATCAGGAGAAGTAGTAGTGTCACTGTATTCATCCTTGATCAGATTTCATTTAGAATGCTATGCCCATTCTGGGCACTACATTTCAAAAAGGATAGGGACAAGCTGGAATGTGTCCATGGTGAAAGTTCTGGAAATGAAGCTGTATGGGGAATTGTTTAGGGTGCTATGAGAAGAGCTGAGAGGTGATAGCCATCTTTAAATTATCTGAAGGGGTGTTGTGAATGTGAGTTGTGTGCCTTCAAGTCATTTCCGATTTATGGCCACCCTGTCATGAGGTCTTTTTGGCAAGATTTGTTTAGAGGAGTTTTGCAATTGCCTTCCCCTGACACTGAGAGCATATAACTTGCCCAGGAAATGTTACTTACTGTTTATTTATGTTATTTAGCTTTTCTGCTTCTCTAGAGACTAGGACAGAAACCAAAAGATTCAAATTACAAGAAAACAGTTTCCACCAAATATTAGGAAGAACTTGTTGATGGCAAGAGCTGTGTGACAGTGGAATATACTGCACCAGAAGGTGGTGCCCTCTTCTTCTTTGGAGGCCTGTAAACATAGGTTGGATGGCCATCTCTTTGGAGAGCTTTAGTTGTGTATTCCCTGAAATGGCAGCAGTTTGACTACTAGATTACTCTTTTTGTCCCTTTCATCTCTATTATTCTTGGATACAACAAGACAGTAGTTGTAGCACAGTGAAGAACTCCACATCAGGAATTTGCTGAAACAAATTGTCTACAACTGTAGGGACAAATTATGACACTCAGGTTTTGCCACTTTCTTTGGGAATGAAATCTTTTAAGGGGTAGGCCTAGCAACTTGATTTAGGGGCTCCATGCTAAAGGATTCCTAATCTGATACAGGCTTAGGCATTGTTGCTAAGACCCAAATTGGTTTCTGTTATCTAAGCCTCTAGTGACTACTGTAGTCCAAAGGATTTGACCAATCCTTCCTTATCTGATTTTTGAGTCCAAGACTGCTCCTTAGGATGGAAGTCCTGGAAGTCTGGCAGTCTTCTCACTAAGAAAAAGGTTGGGCAGACTTGAAAAAGGCTCTAAGGTGACTGCTTTGACAAGATGCATTGGTTCCTCTGGTCACCTGACCAGTGTTAACTGGTGGGGTCCTAGTGCTGCCTGTTGAACATTAGCTCAACTTGCAATTTTTTAGGACATGGCTGTTAAGGCATTGAATGTGTCCACCAGACATGGAGAGCACTGTTGTCTTGACAGTAACTATAATGCAACATCATGCATGGCAACATTTGATTTTTAAGTACACTTTTCTTAAGCAGTAAACAGAACCTTTATCCCTGCAGAAACATCTTAAAGACATCCTTACATGTATAATATCAAGAAGAAAGGCCTACCGCCTGAGAGATGGCCATTTCAAATATGCCTTTGGAAGCAATGTGAATCCCCAACCTTATCTGAAGAACAGTGTTGTTGCCTACAATAATTTAACAGAGTGGTAAGGAAATGGCTACTTTTAATGTGGTGCAGGGTATTTCAGTATATTAGATATATTTTCCAGTAAAACTATTCTGTCGTAGTAAGGTAGCTGCTGTTGGCCTTTGCTTTAGTTGTGTTCTTTATAGTAATCTGGTGAATCTACAGAAGTACTACTTTTGCTTGCTACTGGCTATTCCTGTTGAAAAGGCGTTTGTCTAAGATTCTTGCATCCTATGTACTTCTCAATTAACATTTAATAATCCTATCTCTTGCAGGGACGTAGCCAGGATTTTGGGAAGGGGGGGTTCAGACTAAAGGCCAGTGGGGCTTGGGTGCGGCGGTGCAGCAGCACACGCCAATCATTGAGGGGGGTCTGGACCCCACAGAAGAGAGGGATCCGGACCCCACGGACCCCCCCCCCCTCCCCCGTTGGTTACGTCCCTGTCTCCAGCTGAGTATTTGAGCTGTAGTTGCCATCTCACAGGAAACCTGCCATAATTTGCTGTCAATACCTTGGTACAGTCAACAAATGAGCACAAATATCTGTTTCTTAAATACACATCCAGGATTTCTTTAGGGAGGTTACAGAGCTTATGATGTGCTTTGTTTCCATTTTATATTCCCATAAAAATACAGTAAGTAAACTGAGAAACACACTCATCCCTCCACATTTGCTGGGGTTAGGGGCACAGGACTCCCGTTAATGTGGAAAAACCGCAAATAACAAAAACACTATGTTATTACCTCAGAGAACACCTCTCTAGGAATCTCTAGGTCTGCCAGTGCAACTCTGTGGTCAACATCTGCCAGACACTGGCCATAGCATTGCGTTGGAGGAGCTACAAATGCCTAGTGGAGTGTTCTCTCTAGGAAACTCTAGGTCCTTCAGTGCGATTTTTGGTTAAAGTGAACCACTGAGTTGTGCTGGAGGACCTAGATATTTCTAGAGAGAACATATTAATAAAATCAGTGAATAATCATATCTGCAAAAGTCAAAGTCACAAATGTGGAGGGATGAGTATAGTGACTGCTGCAAGAACACTCTGCAGCTGAACATTTGAGCTATCATGGCTGGGTGAGGAGTTAAATTTCAGACACCTCAGTTCTAGTCTGATACTCTAATTTTTAAATCACACTACACTAGTTCCAGGAAGAAGTCAAAAGCTGATCCCTTGGTCCTTCAGAACTTTGGAAAATCAGTTGAACAATATAATTTTTAAAAGCAGCTTTGAATTAAAATTGTCCTGGACTGCAGCCAGCACACACAGACACACGCCGATAAGAATGGCTTAGCCCAGCAAGTGGAAGCAGCACACAGACCTTGCAGGGAGTAAGTGTAAGAGCAGTCCAAAAAGCCAAGCCGAAGTCAGGATACCAGAAGTCAGAGCAGTCTGAAAGCCAAGCCAAAGTCAGGATACTAGGAGTCAGAGTAGTCAGTCAGTCCAGGGTCAAAGCAGCCAGAAGATAACAAGGATCCAGTCCATTCCGAGGTCAAAGCAACAAGGAGTCAAGATACAAGGAGCCAGTGCCAGCAGCAATCACACCAAAGGATCATGCAATAAACTACCACTGAGTGGAGGCCTCTCTACAGCTTAAGTAAGGGAAACTCTCCCCCATGCCACCTGAGGCTGGTTGGCTAACTGCCTCTCTGCAATCCTCCTGGATCTGCACCTGCAAGCACTGTCAGCCCTTCTCTGTTTGCAAGTAGGCACATCCAGGCAAGCTTCCTCCCCAGAGTCACCACTAGACTGTTGCACCACAGGAGGCACCTCCCTAGCACTAGGACCTAGTTGGGCCTCCTCTGGGTCTGGGAGATCACAGCTGGGACCTGGCAGAGCAGGATTATCACCTGGTGTAGCCTCAATTAGCTCTTGCTCTAGAGGAGGCTTGTCCTCCTCCTCATCCTCCGAGAGCTGATCTTGGCTGTCCATGACAAAAATGCACACTTCTACTATTTAGACAAACCTAAGTTAGCACCAAGAAACTGGCATTCTTGTGTTTCAATTTTAACGCTGACTCCTTCCCTCCCACCACATTGTGTTTCTCTTTTTGTAGCCCGCCTACCTGCTTAGCTCCCCCACCTGGTCACAACGTTGCTTCCCATCCACCTCCTGATGATGCTGAGCAGCAAGCAGCCCTCCTTCTTGCATGCTCTGGGGACACTTTGCCAGCAACCCTGCCACCTGTGAATATGTACGACCTCTTTGAAGCACTTCAGGTAATATTTCTATTCTGCTCCTTAGGGTGTTTTGAAGAGGGTGTTTTCTGGCTAAAGAATCCCACAGCATGACAAACCTCAGAGGAAACAGGGAGAAGTTTTTTCTATGTGAGCAGACTTGCAAAACTGCTTCTAAGGTTTCACTTGGGAGCTTATCTTGGATTATCCAGTGAGCTGAAATCTATTTTTTATACAGTTGACCCTTCCCATATGCAGGGGATCTGTTCTGGACCCACCCACCCCACGTAAACAGAAAAACATGCTTAAGCCCCATTTAAAACAATGGGCATGAGCTCCCATGTGCAGCGGGCAGGCATACTATTGTTTTAAATGGGGCTTGCCTTCAGCATATGTTTAAAGCAGCATGTGGCGTGGGTGCACTGTAGTAGTAATAGTGGTCCAGGCAAACAGGTCCCTTTCCCTCTTCATGGATGTTATCTGTCATCTTACAGGCAATTATATTTAATCCAGATATTTGTCTGTGAATACTGAGCTTTCTTGGCTGGTGTGCTGACCAGGGTATCATCAAAATTTAGTTACTAATGTGCACAGTATGCTTCATTAAAGAAGCTGAAGGAAGTCTTGTAAAATTAAACTACCAGGCTGGGGGAATACACCATTTTCTGCCCCTTTGAATGGTCAAAAATACAGTATTCCTCCATCCTGCCTATCTTGGGGGAGTGATACTATTCCAGGGGATAGAAGTATAGGATATTGTCCCATACCAGACTTGGAAGTATGCATGCCTTGCTTCATTTATGGTGCCATGTAATAGAAGAGGAAGCATAAAGATTACATTAATGTATGGAGATAATTAGTTCTAATTGGAGAATATGTGTCTTTTAGCCTAGCACTTCTTGCTAATCACATTTTCTCATGTGCATCCCATAGATCCACCGAGAAGTGGTCCCTGCTCATACAGTCTATGCCCTCAACATTGAAAGAGTCATTTTGAAGCTCTGGCATCCGAACCATGAAGAGCTACAGCAAGACAAAATCCATCGGCAGCATTTGGCTGAGAAGGAAGGACTCCTCATGTGCTGAAGCAATAACTAATTCTAGGCTACTATTTCTTGGACTTGCCACTTGGGCATTTGGACTTTGGCATCACAAGGCTTACATTAGTGTGCCAAAATTTCCAAATGGAAATGTGGAGATTTTTCCTATGGAAAAATGACTTGAGAAAGAAACCAGAGTGCATCCTGTTTGATACCAGCATGCACATTGCCTTGACCTCTTTATTAATTTGTTGAGTCACAGGCCTTTTTACCAAAGGGAACACCATTCATTCTGAAAATATTTTGTGTTCGGTTTGAAAAGGAAAAGAGAAGAGTCTCCTTTCTTTTGTTCTTTTCATGACATGAAAAATTATGATCTGCCGGTTCCTGCATTACAGTTTCTTAAGAGTTGCCAAATATTAGAATTGCAGTTTTAGTCACAGACCTGGGCTACCATTGCAGCTATGTAGGTGGATATGACAAAGAGCTGTGTTTTGTATAATGTGAATTTATGACAAGTGGGAGAAATCCTAATCCATGTAAATAAACTTGGTTGCAAGGCAGTTTCCATTAAAGGGAATCTTTCTTTCAGTCATCTGAAATTTCAGACTCACCTTTAGTGTAAATCACAAAAATATTAGTCTAGGAAAGAATCATCACCATCTTGGTTGTTTGAAACTTTCTGCTATCACCCAAATTTTATTGGTAGAAGCTTGTTTTTTAAAAGAAGCCAGAATCGGGGCTCTTTAATGAGACCTTCTACCCACACACCCACAACAGCAATGGATTTGCTTCTCAAAGGCATTCTTTTGGATTGCCTGTTGGTGAAGCTACCAGATGTGTAGAGCTAAGTGAATGGGATGAAATAGCTCTGTAGTCATGGTGGTTGCATAGGTGTGGAATTGCACAATCAAGAGAATAAACTCCACATGCTGCAGCTGCCTTTGAAGGAAGCCTGAGACACCAGTGCCAAAAATAAAGTCCCCACCATTTCAACCTCTCCTCCTTAAAGAGAATAATAGAAATAAACTACTACATTGTTCAAAAGTTCCTATTGTCTCCAGTGAGGATTTGGGCAGGAGAACTTTCATCTTAGAGGGCATTTGGAGGGAAATTGACCCCTGTGGACTGCACTTTGCCCACTCATGTTGTAGGGGAGGATTTTGTATTACTGAAATACTGAAAAAGACTCTAAGGTTAGGGAGCTGAAAAGTATAAGAACAATTCTCCTGTAAACCTCATTCAATATTCACTTTAGTAGTGAGGTATAGATGATAACCTGCAATGTCAATAATAATAATATTTATTTATTTATTTATTTATTTATTTATTTATAATGCCCTTTCCACCAAAGGATGGAACATCAAACATATATAATCAAATGCAGATGATAAAATTTAGGTCCAAAACACACGGCAGAAATAATCTGTTTTGAGACTGCTTTAACTGCCCTGGCTCAGTGCTGGGGAATCCAAGGAATTGTAGCTTATTATGGCACCAGAGCTCTCTGACAGAAAATGCTAAAAGTCTCACAAAACTACATTTCCCAGAATTCCCTAGCACTCAGGCAGGGCAGTTAAAGCAGTCTCAAACTGGATTATTTCTGCAATATACAATATGTTTTGGACCAAAATGCTAAAATAACATGCTAATATACTAAAACAAACCCCCTAGTCACTACCCATCTCAGCAACCTTAGGCACACTCAGCAACTCGGTGGAAGGTCTTCAGTCATTTGTGAAAGCAGGTAAGTTCCTCCTCAAATTGGAGGTTCAAAGGGAGACTGTTCCATAAACGCGGAGCCAAATCCTGAAAGGCTTGCAGCTTGGACAGAGCCACATGTGTTGGTGAAACTGCCAATAATCCATTTTCTGCAAATCTTAAATCTGTAGATAGGATGTACAATGTTAGCTGAACTGCAAAATACTGGGGGAGGTTAAAGTGCAGGACCTAAAGCTTGTAATGAGCCCTGGTCCAAACTGGAAGCCAGTGGAGGGATCTACAAGGGGAAGAGACATGAATATTGGGAGGTTTTAAGTTTGCAGGAAGGCAAACCTGTCAGTAGGCTATTACAATAGTCCAGGATGAAATAACCAGGGCCTGGACAAGCAAACGGGCAGTCTCGGTGATCAACAATATACGGATCCTACATATGTTGAAAAGATGTGTGATGGTGACAAAGTGGTGTGACGGTGACAAACTGCTCAAAACCTCTTTATTTTCCTTTTTAGAACCCTTTTACTCTTGGCACCTTGTGCCCCAGTTGTCACCAACCAACTTTTCCCCCAAACTATTCAAGGAGACTTAATACCAAAATATTTTCCTCAATGTTGTAATTGTATCTTTGAAAGCACTCCGACGTTATAAGTTCATTTGCAGGTTAACTTAATTACAGTATCACTTATGTGGAATGTTGTTCACATCTGATATGTTATTGGCATACAGGGGGCCCTTACCTTACACGGGGGATTCCCCCCCCCCCGTAAGGCAAAAAATGCATATTCTCGAGCCTCACTGAATACAATGCATGGCAGGGGGTTGGACTGGATGGCCCTTGTGTTCTCTTCCAACTTTGTGATTTTATGAACGATTCAACAAAAAAGGTTTAAACCAGGACAGAACATTCCCTGTTATTCCCAGTGATGACAACTGTAGTAAGATCTGATGATCCAAAGTGTCAAAGCCTGCAGCAAGATCCAATAGGGTCAGGACCAATGTTTGCCACCACTAAAATATAATTTACTATAGCCAGTGGAATGACTTGTCTGAAATCCTGATTGAAATGAATCAAAAAGAAAATTGTAATCAAAGAAGGCATCAATTGGGAAAGGGCTGTTCTCTCCAAAACTTTAGAAAGAAATGGAAGGAGAGAGACAGGGCAATAGTACAAAATGAAGGGAGGATCTAGTAAAAGGTACACAGCCGCATGCTTAAAGCAGCCTGGAAAAATACCCTTTGAAAATTGGAACTTTATCCCTGGTGGTAAAAACATTGCCTGAGCCAAAGTCTATGGTAAATCAGCTGATGGCAGTGGCAGAGGAGAGCCAAATGCAAAAAAATGATTTGACCATTGAGGCTACCTTCTGGTCAAAAAAGGAGGCTAAGTGACTCTCAGTGAGATCTTGGACTGCAGGACCCTCGTTGCAGCTGGCTACAGGACTCAATAATATGTTAATGGTACCAAATAACTGACAAGACATATGAGCTTGAGCTTGAATCTTTTATTGTAGATAAGATTGTTGGGAATCATCTACATGGGAGTACTAGGTTGCACAAGCAGTCCTCAATCTTTGACATAGCTCATCTAATGGATTCTGTCTCACTGCTTTTCCAACCAACGAACACTAGTTCGTTCTGTACATTACTCTGCATTCAGCCAAAGTCTTGGTTGACACTCTGTGATTAGGCCAGCAATTAATGGTGCCACAACTTCTAGGGCAGTTTTAGTTATGATTTTGGATTGATTAACAAAGTTGTCAAGATTTAGTGCAGCATCTGTAAAGCTCCTGACTGTAGAAATATCTCCCAGCTCTGTCTCATTCTCTGGTACAGTATTTCATTCCTCCATGTACTCTTCCATCACTCCATGGTTGGGCCTAGGATGGAACTGGGTAACTCACTAACAGCTTGAGAAATGGTCTCCAAAGATATCCTAGATAAGTCCTGACAATGCTTCATTTGTGTAATGCGGGAAGGCACAGGTGTCATCTTAATTTACAAAACACAGAAAATGATCGGACATTTCTGCACCTTTAATTTCAACCAGCTCAATAGTTAGGTTCATAAACAGGAGCAAATCCAAAGTTCCTCCAGGTACATGAGTGGGATGCATTTCCAAAATTCCCAGGTAAAAAGCTTCCAAAAAGAAGAAAAGTCTGAGAAAATGAAGAAGTATCTTTATGGACATTAAAGTCCCCACAAATAATATGAACAGGGTTTAATGACACATGTGGATTGCCACTCTGAAAGTTCTTCCAAAAATGCCCCTATTCACTCCACAGGGTCTATAAATCCCTGCTGGTGCCTGTGGTGGATGACCTATTTGCAGTGTTGTTGCTAAGTTCAAAGGATATTCATGAAGTTTCACTGTTTGTGGGAAGAGGTTTAGTGAGCAGTGATGTTTATAAATGATTATAATCCCTCCTCCCTGGCTAACAATTCGAGGGGAGTGCGCGCGCGCGCGCGCACACACACACACACACAGACTTTGGGGCTTTAAGGGTAGCCAAAGGAACAGAGTCATCCATTGATAGTCAGGTCTCAGTGATCACAGCTAAAGGTATTCTGTGATCTAACAAATAGTTGGCCAGAAATCCTGCTTTTGAAACCACTGAGTGAGCATTCCACAATAACAGTAGCCATGGCACACACTCCCTTAAAGTAGATAAAGGAACAGGAGTTAAGCATGGTAAGCATGGTAATTGCAGAACTGTAATGGCAGACATCAGAGCTGTACTGTAAATCAATCACAGATCCTTATCATCTAATGCACAACTGCTCCTCTTTCCTTATCAGCATTCATTCTTTCTGTTCCTGTATTTCCTATGAACTCAACTCCCAACCGCCAAACTGAGCTAGATAAGTAAATTTCACAACATCATGGCATCTTTCAACATTGTCATAAACAACTTTATTTCCAGCCAGGCATCACTGAATTCAGTAGAACCTGCTTTCTACAGCCAACTATGTGTATGTTTATTCAGATTACATTCGACTGTGTCCAGTGATGCTTAATCCCAAATGCACCTGAATGGGTGGGATTCTGGGACTGGATGATTAGAGCTTCTTAAACCTATTTGCCATAATGTCATTTAGTGGCTAATAGACTGGTTTACAAATTATGATGTCCACAGTTCTAATCCCACTTCAACAATCAGTGCATGAGATGATTTTAGGACACACTGTTAGCTCTTATCTGCAATATGGAGATAACTGTCCTGGGCTGCAAGGTCATATACATTTCACAAGTTAATGGCTGAGATTGTACATCATGTGGGAGGTGTGTAACACCCCACCAGCATAGTCCTATATCCCTTTCACCACCAGAAGCCACACTGCAGGAAGAATGAGTGGCTGGAGATCTGGGAGGGGAGCTGTGTGCTACCTCCACACATATTGCTGCCACTGGCAGCAAATTCCAGCACTTGGAGGCTGCTGGAATGGGATTTTGCACAAGGAGGTGTTGAATATCTTCTTCGTGACACAAAAAAGACATGCAAAATGTATGTCACCAACAGGATTTCAGCTAAAGCCCAAATCCCCAAAAAACTTCAGCTAAGGGCTTGCATGTTTGATTGCTTATTTTATTTATTTGGGGAACAATTAAACTGGGGTGGCTTTTCAACACTACTTTGGATTCTATGCCAAAGACTAATAGAAATATGATTCCCTCTCTTGTGGAAAGGAAGGCACAAATGTAACATATCCTAGAGCAGAGTAGACAACCTCTGGAGGAATGAGAGCACTCTTCTTGGGTTTTTTCAAAGAATCATGAAGGGGTTTTGCCAGTGCCGTGTCACCTAAATTGACTGGGATGGAGGCATCTAATGTGTTTTCCTTCCTTGTCCCAGGGGAAATGATAAGGGCTGCTGTTTGGAGGTTTCAATTTTTCTCTGAGGAGGAATACCACACTGCAGCAGATGGATTCCAATTGTTTCTTCATGCTTTAAAAAGATTTCCTACAGCTTTGTAAACTCAGTTGTCAAATTCTGGAAATGTGCATGATCTCACACAGTTGACACAAACATTCCTAAGCACCTTCTCACACTTCATATGCCACTCAGTCCTATCAGTTTTCTAGGGCTTCTCACAGCTTTCAATGCCAGTTACTATATTTATTCCCAAAATAGTAGAATGATTTTGTTGTATTTAGATGTCTCTGGTTGTTCTAGAAGATGTGGTTCTAGATGATGATACTAGAAAATTATTGCTGTCATGTGACTGTTTGGCACTACATGAGACTACTGAGGAAATTTGTTGGGAGATTTGGAGTCCTCTGACATGCTATTGTTATGGTGAAGGTATCAAGGTGACCCTCCATCTGAGATGCAGTGGAAACTTTGATCTGACACCAGGGATTGGTAATTAACAGAGTGATAAATGAAATAATCCAGATACGATAGACATATTAGATGGTTAGTTATGGGTCCCAAATGGTTCCCATACATCCATGTAACCCTCAGTAACTTTGAACGTCTGGAAGAATATGCTTTATGGGGAGAAAAACAAACAAACCATGAGCTACTATTTTATGGAAGCAGAACTGATACGGCAGAAGTACCGACTTAACTCTGGCTTTCTCAAACCATCACAGCAACTCTTCTGAAATCAACACCATTTCCCTGGAGTGATCTTTTACTTATTGCCTCCATATTCAGTACCACAAACCTTTGAATTGTCTAACAGATTACCTATGTAGGTAGTAGGAGGGTAGGTAAAGATGTAATAAGGAGTTAACTTAGGCTGAATGAGTTTAAAATGTTTGTGGACCCCTTAGAATTAAAATCCAAGTTCTTGTAGCTCAGACAGACTTATTCTGCTTAGCAATCACAGCCAGACGTCCCGCTCCCCCTCACTGTTGTGCATAGAGTTCTTGGTTGTTGTTGTTAGCACAAAAGTGGTAATAGCTAGTTAGATTTGCATGGCTTACATTTTCTCTTTCTCCACAGCAGTTTTCAATAACCAGATATAATCTACTTTTACTTTAGGCAAGTGAAAAGTAGTGATAGTGTTATCCATGCTGCTCCATATAAATTTTGGGTATAAATGATAGCCCTTCATGACCCCTAGATTATTATTATTATTAACCTTTATTTATAAAGCGCTGTAAATTTATACAGCGCTGTACATACAATCTTTATAATTGGACGGTTCCCTGCCCTCAGGCTTACAATTTAGATGAACTCTAGCAGCCTGCCCGCCATTAAGAGCAAAGCGTGAGGACATGTACACCACCCCTGAGGGGACACCTTCATTATCATATCTAGATAGTCCAGGGAGTCGCATAAGAGGATTATCCTAAGACCAGGAAGAGTAAATGTTTGCCTTCCTTGAGGTGCTTGCCTCCTCCTCAAGTCTGCTGTCCGAACAGCTTAGAACCACTAAGACAATCAGACAGGGACATCCGGGGATTCTCAGCAACCAATGCCAGGCTTCAGCTGATTAACGACCAGACAAGCCAAGTCTCCCAAAGTGCTATCTTTATTTACAGAGTGCTATCCAAATCACCAACACTATAATACAGATCACATGAATACCAACTCCTACTACAACCCACAAGCAATAACTGGAAGCCCTTGAGTTTATATAGCCTTCAGACCATGTGGTTTCCCAAACTCAATCACTTTCTGTCCCACACTCTAAAGTGTCCTCCTGTGCAATCCAGACACATATTTCATCCTCCAAGTTTAGTGCAGGCAGGCACCAGAGTGTCCTTGAGCCTATGAGCATCAGCTGTGCATGATCAGCCTTGTCCTTTCCAGTGCTGGATGCTCATGGTCCGACACACACACATCTAAGCATTTCCCAGTGTGATGACTTTAACCCTTTGACATTTCCTGCATGGCAGGGGGTTGGACTGGATGGCCCTTGTGGTCTCTTCCAATTCTACGATTCTATGATTCTAGGTGAGAAGAAAGTAATTAAACACCTTTGTTCCCATCATCAAACATCTTTGCCTGAGGCGAGGTTTCGCCCTATAAAAAGTCCAGATTTTGGCTAGTCAGTGCACCATTTTGAAAGGTCTACATACTCCACGTCAGTCAGACCTCTGCTTTGGTCGCTGGCATTTCTGCTCAAACCCAAGTTGCGGAGCAGACTTGTCCCACAATCCCGCATCCCATTCGATTCCCGGAGGGAGTCTACATTCTGGTACGTATCACCCTAGTGAAGCCTGAAATCCTGTTCCAAGCTCACCCCTGATTTTCCTGAGCCTTGGATGTATGTGTGTGTACTTGCGCATTGAATGTGTTTTCCCCTATTTCAATAAATTAGACATCTAGTTATTAAATCTGTCTCAGCTCCATTTATTGGAATTTCCTGGTCTCTTGGTATAAATAACGGGAGGGCGATTCCGTAACGTCGTCGTAGCCAGCCCCCTCTTGTAATAATGAGCTATTAACAACAATAATAAATTCCCCTAATCAGACCCTTGGCTACAGTAGTACTACTCTGCATCACCTCTGTCTTCATGGAGCAACCTGAATATAAGATTTTCAGGCATCACTAAGTTAACATGCATAATTCTCCCACTCTAAAATGAACAACGTTGGCTGGTTTCAATGTTATTTTAGTAAATACCAGTATATTATATTAGGTTTATGACTGTATTTAATTAATATCAGTATTTTGTCATTTAAATTATGCAGCTAGGAACCCATGGTTATACATCAGTCTCCTAGGATTCTACTTATTTTGCTGCCCTACCCCACAAGAAAAGGGCTACCTTGCCTATAAGGTTAAAAGGTGGCAGCACTGTGTAAGTGCGCTTGACAAACCTCTCTAAGTGGTATCATGTTGACAGCAGTTCATTGTGAGATGTGAAAAGAAAGAAAGGGAGGGCTGCATCTCTGCCTCATCACAAAGTCTGTGCTTCATGGGCTACTCCTCAGCTCAGGAACACCACATTGGATGGGATTGGCCAAAGGGGCTGGCTGGGATTCAAGGCAGCCTCTTTATATATTTTGGAAAAGAAGCAGGCTGTGTAACAGACAGAGCCTCAGCCGTCTCCCACACAATCTGCTTGACACCAAGGAGGCAATAACCACACAACAAGATGTGCAAAGGACTAGCAGCTTTGCCGCACACATGTCTGGAGAGGTGAGAGAAAACAGGCTTATCTCTTTCAAGGAGGAGGAATATTAATGGGGTGTGGGACCAAAGGGCAACATTGCAAGACTTTCTCAGGATGGGATTTTTATCCTATGTTATGTGTGAAGAAAGGAAATACATTTTCTCATCTTAAAGTCAAGCCTGGCTAAAGTTCTCTTGCTCCCACTCATTTCATTTCAGGTGGGATTGTGCAGAAGAGCTTCCCAGCAAGCTGTGTCTGTGGTATTCAATTTCGATGATCTCAAATAAGCCTGAGGAAGAGATCAGTGAAATGGCCTGGCAGTACAGAAAATGCTTGTTGATTGAGTAAACAGAATTCTCAGGATGTATGAGATGGGACCACTGGATTTTGGACAAGTGCAAAAGAGAAAGAGACAGAGACATAGACTTGTATAGAAGCAATGACATGATTCAGGCCAGGTTGTTTTGATACCCCACTGACAGAGATCATACAGCATGGGTACAAAGTCTTTGGAGCTTCCCATCCAAAATTATATGTTAAAATACTGGTTTTTTTTCTCAGTGGGCTTTGCTTCCATCCTTGAATCCCCACTGCGAGAAAATAATAACTCAAAAAGCAGTTTCAGGAAAGTGAAGACTGGGAAAATGCTTACTTCCCTCTCTCTGAATCCATAATGCACTATATACATACAACTACTTTGTAGATAAATCTTGTACCACCTCTGAGACTAACTGAAAGAAAAAAAGTTGGGACCATGAGTTTTCGTAGACTTAAGTCTACTTCCTCGGATGCAATTACTTTGTATGTGTCTGGAAGCAGATGGAGTCTTGCACTTGGATCTGGCTTTTGATTTCTAGTTCAGTTGTCAGTCATTCACTAGTTACAGTAGTGTGGCCTTTGGGAAAGTCTCTTAAAAGCCAAGGTCAGCGACATCTAATATACAATGATAATATCCAGCTAAATATCGTAACTCACATTAAACCAAATAACAATTTGAATATAATATACACTGTTAATATAATGATGTTACACTGTGATATTATTTCACACAGTCTTCCTTCTGGATATGTTTTAGAATATAAAAAAACACTTTGATTAATTATGTATCCAAATTTACAAAATATAACAATATTATAATCAAGAAATAGTGAAATCACAATGCATTTTCAAGCCCAGATATTAGCTTGGACACTAGTGTGTGTCAATGTAGAGAATTTCATAGAAAGAAAGTTTCTAGTCCTCTTCTCCCCTCTCTGGAGCCCATTGTGATTATAAAAAAATTCTCTTCAGAGAGGGGACTCTCCTGAGCAATGTGGGATAGGATATTGGATGGGGGAGCTTTTAAGGGACAGAAGATATTTCATTAAGATCCTTAACCACAGCTGTCTTGGAATCTAAGATCAATTCTGCATGATTTCCCACTTTCTTAGCAGCCTCTGCCTTGTTCTTCTTCCAACTCCCCGAATCCTTCAGACTGAAAGGCTTTTCAAGGAATGTTAGTGTCTGTGGGGTGAAGGAAAGGATGGGATGTGCCTCCCATTGATGTCTGTACCTTAGGATCCAAGGTATTGTTGAGCATAAAGTGGAAGACTAGGTAACTCAGGGGTCATTCACACTACAAAATAAGCCGGTGTGGAAATCGGGTTATTTCGTTGGAGTTTATAGTGGGCCCGACTGCACTTGGTGCAGTTTCCAGGGGGTTGTTGCAAAAATACCCATCTAACACAGTGTATTTGGCACTGGGTTAAATACAGCTTCTTTTTTTTGGTCCCGTAACAATCCGGATCTTTGGTAGTGAGACTACACTACCAGATTGATCCAGATCATTTCCTCTTTCCTCTTCTTCCCCTGATCTTCCTTCTTCCTCCTGATGCCACCTCTTGCCCCTGTCGCCACCACCAAGTCCCTTGCAGTGTGAACTGCAAGGAGCAATTCGATCAGGTTAGACATAGTGGGAACTATGACCCTGATTTGGTGTGGAATTGCTGAGGAGACCCCGGATCTCCTCGATGCAAAAAGGTGAGTGTGAAGACACTGTGTTCACACTCACACATCATGCATAGAACTACAGAAACAGTCTGTAAGTGTTTCTGATTACTAATGTCATACCATTTGTTATCCAGAAAGTACAAGGGTGGTATTCTTAAAAAGCATTTGCAGAGCATATAGTTCTATATTTGTTTAACTAAATTAAAGAGAAAGGAGTCTGGCTTGGCCTCAGAGTGTGATAATTTTTCTGTAAAGGTTTGTTTTATTTTTATCAGTTTGCAAGCACAGACCTCCAACCTGAGTTAGAAGTGATATAGTCCAGACACATCAGTGAGCACTAGAGCCAAATATGAATGTTTCTACTGATTCTGCTTGCTCACTCACCTCCTCTATGGCACCATCCAGGAGCTTCTCATCAGTTAGTTCCACAATAGATAGCAATTTGCGGAACCATATTTTTGTTTTGTGAGCCAGTATGTAGTAGTGGTTTAGGCATTGGACTAGGTCTCTGGAGACCATGGTGTGAATCCCTGCTTGGCCATGGAAGTCCACAGGGTGACCTTGAAGAAGTCACACTCTCTCAGACCCAGAAAAAGGCAATGACAACCCTTCTCTGAACAAGTCTTGTAAGAAAATCCCATGATAGGTTCACCTGAGGGTCGCCATAAGTCAGAAATGACTTGAAGGCACACAACAACAATGTTTTTGTTTTCCTGGTGATGTGGTAATTACAAAAGCCAAATGGACAGTGCAGATAAGTCTTATTAGCCACAGTCTGTGACAACAGAAATGCTGCGATAAGATCACATAATAAAATCAGGGAAAACAGAGTTCCAGAATTAAAGCATGTTTGGCAAGGACAATCAGTTTAAGAAAAAATCTGGTTTTTATCAGGAGATATGACTCAAAAATAACATGAAAGTGTAAAAAAAAAGACAAAGGAAGAAGCGTAAAATCAGACAATTAACAGCAACAGAAGCCCTAACAAGAACAAAGATACCCCTGAATCACTTTGCTTTAGGACAAACTTGCTTTTCAGGCAGAGAACCAACAGACAGAAGCATCAACAGTTCCCCTCACAGACCACTGCGGTTGTTCTGGGCCAGACTGAGGGACAAACAGGCTGCAATGGTGAAAAGGAGGCGCAGGTCCAGGGCCCTCTGTTCAAGTATGGGCCCTTGGTTGCTGCTTTAGCACTAGTCCTGCTGCAGATCCCAAACCAGACTAGACATTGAACGATATATGGCTGGAGCTCCCATTTGTTTTGTTTTGTTGGGGATCATATTAGGGCTGTGGGTATATTCATTTTCCCCACTGCAAGCTTTTCTTCTGAGGCTAACATAAGTTTCATACTGGGTGAGATGGTTAAATCCCCCCCACACACACACACACTGGTTAAACCTCCTCCCTACAAGCCAAACTGATCTTGCCATTTCATTTCTATACACAAAGGCTAGCTAGTTCCCAATGCCTTTGTTCACTAATGACTATAGTTAAAACTGGACTTGCTACTTAATTTCTATACCCAAAGGATTTTGATTTTGAATTGACATTCTCACATACCAATGGCATATATATGGCAGTCCCTGGTTTCCCCTCCACTAAATGTATTTGAGGAAGTAGACTGAAGTCTACGAAAGCTCATGCTGCCAACTTCTGGTGCTACAAAATCTCTCTACATACTGATTCCACAGATTAACATGGCTATAGCTTTGAATTACCCCCAATTATGTTCACCTTGTCCCTCACAACAGCCCTTAATAGACTTCTGTCTAAAGCTGGTTTGTTTCCTACTGGCTCCAAAACAGGGATATGTGAGCCTGTCAACAAACGTTTAAAGAGGAAAGCTTAGTTTCAAATGCAGTACAGTGGTACCTCGGGATACGAAATACCCAGGTTACGAAATTTTCGGGATACGAAAAAATCCCATAGGGAATTATTGTTTCGGGTTACGAATGTTTTTTCGGGTTACGGAAAAACTTTTGGTGCTTTTTTCGGCTTTTTCGCACGGAATCGCGGCTTTTCCCCATTAGCGCCTATGGCAATTCGGCTTACGAAGGCTTTTCGGGTTACGAAAGCGGCCGCGTTACGAATTAATTTCGTAACCCGAGGCACCACTGTACTTGAATACATACACACACACACACACACACACACACACACACACAACATGGAACCAGGCAAGTATAGGGATTTGCATGCAGAGAGGTTTGACGTAGACATACAGCAGGACATTAAACGCACACATATGGAGTCCATATTTCCTTTCTAGAAAAAGCCATGAAATAATGTTCTGTGCTTGAGCACTCAGCCACCTGTAGTGTGTGAAGGGGAACAGTTCAGAGACAGGTTCACCATCTCCATGAGAACCAAGCCTTCACTGCAGTTTGGAAAATAAACACAGCAAAACAAGCCAAAACACTTCCCCTCGATTCTCAATATGAGAACCTGAGGCAAACATTCTTGGACCCTTCAATAAACAATATCCAACCGAAGGGGGCTCAATCAGCTGCTATTATTAACTGGATGTTGTTGTTTTAACCAGATGGAGGAGGGGAAGAGAGAATGGTAGTTACTTATTTTGATGTTTGGGAGCTCCCAGGAGAAAGTATTCCTCATACTGGGGTAGAGGAAGGTTCAGTTTGAATAATATTCAGTCTGTGCGCTTATAATGAGAGTCTCCTTACACAAGAGACACCTCGGTCAAAAGGGAGCATGGGGACTTGGTCACCTTTTGGCCTTTGAAAAAGGATTTTCCCAAGTCAAGTGAATAGATTTCTTGGAACTGCTCATTATGGACAAGGCCTTAACATCTGGTGACATCCTCCAAAGAGACTGATGAGTCAGGCTTTGACTTCAGGGTCTAAAGAACTAAGAACACAGTGGTCAGTCTTGAGATTTTGGGATTTCCTGTCTTTGGAAACAGAAAGAAAAGGAGATGAAAAGGCTTAAGATTAGTGAGCATTCCAGGAGGACATTTTTATGCATAGTGTCCTTTGACACAAAGACTGTGTATTTGATGTGTCTGGAGAAGGCAATTAGAAGACCTACAATTTATTGTGTATTTTTCATGTATGGATATTTGTATGCTGCCCTATAACAGCATGGATTAAGGTCTCCAGGCAGGGATGTAGCTAGGATTTTAGGAAGGGGGGGGGGGTTCCAGACTAAGTGCCACCATTATAATGGGGCTTGGGTGCGGCGGCGCAGCAGCACATACCATTCATTTTTCTAATGGAAGGGGGGGTCCGGACCCCAAGAAACCCCCACCCCCTTGGCTACGTCCCTGCTCCAGGCAGATAAAAATAAATAAACATAAAAACAATTTAGAGAAGAAACTGTTGAGAAAATGTCAAATTAAATGAACACATGAAATAAGAAGAAGAACAGGAATAGCAAGCTGCTTCAAACAAATAGTATCACAGCTAATATTGAAAAAATAACTTGAAGTAGTAAATGTCATCTATGGCTGCATCCACACTGCAGAAATAATCCAGTTTGACACTACTTTAACTGCCATGGCTCAGTACTATGGAATCCTGGGATCTGTAGTTTTGTGAGACATTTGGCCTTTTTTGTCAGAGAGCTCTGATGCCACAACACACTATTACATTTCCCAGAATTATATGGCATTAAGCCATGGAAGCAGAAGTAGTGTCAGACTGGATTATTTCTGCAGTGCGGATGCAGCCATGGTAAAGAAAATGGTAAAACTGTTTGCCACTTTATTAGTCCATGAAGAAAGAATGAATATAAAAAGCACCATGGTAAAATGGTTGCAATGATACACTAGAATCTATGCAAAAAACATTATTTACCATCTCAGAATAAATGGTGGGCTGAAAAAGTTGTTGAAAATTATGACAAAGAATCCTATGGGACTTTAAGATTCAAATTGGCAAACAATTAGAACATAATATACCAGACATAACTTTGGTTGAGAAAAGGAAAGCTTGGGTTACAAATGTAGTAATCCTGGGGGACCACAGAATTGAAGACAATGAGTGGGAAATATAAAATGTCAAGATCTACAAACACAGATTCAGCACCTCTGGGAAAAGAAAATGCTTGTGGTTCCAACAGTGATAAGTGTTCTGGGACTAGGGTTGTCATAATTCTCTACAACCAAACCAGGACAAAATGTAGGACAAAATTTAGAACAAAATGTAGGACAAATGTAGGATAAAATTTAGCCCAAAATGTACAACATTTAAGAAAAACGGAGGATCTAACCAACTAGAAGCCAAAAACATTTATTTTTTTTTTAAAAAAATTAATATAAATCCTTATATTATAGAAATCTTGTTGCACCTCTGAGTCTAAATGCATCTGAGGAAGCAGACTCTTTCAGTTAATAATAATAATAATAATAATAATAGAATTAAAAGACAGAGATTTTGGAGCACTTCTGAGTTTGAGACTAAATGCATCTGAGGATATATGTGTGTGTGTATATGTGTGTGAGAGAGAGAGGGACAGGGAGAGGCCAGGCTCCCTCTGCTTACTCTTCCTCCTCAACTCCTCCAAGTTCTTCTTTGCCTCCTTCTTCTTCTTGAGGAGGGGGAAGGCCAGGGAAGGGAAGGGAATGGGGCTGGGCAGAGCAGAGCAGAGCAGAGACAGAGACAGAGCCTGCCTCCTGCCTCCTTGGCTGGGGTCGGGTGACCTCTCCCTGGCTCTCGTGTGTGGGGGGGCGCTCCCGTCGTTCCTCAGAGGCAAGCTCTGCCTCTGCTCTGCTTTGCTCTGCCCAGCCCCCTTCCCTTCCCTTCCCTTCCCTGCCGACCTGCAGACCTGCAGAGGAGCGCTTGGTCAGCTGGGGGTGGGCCCGGGACATGTAATAATAACCGGGTGGGGACATTTCTACACCCCAAAAAGCGTGAAAGTCCTGGATAAAAGCAGGATATAGCAACCCTATCTGGGACCAACTCCAGATGGGCTGAGAAAACATCATCATGAAATGGTTAAAGCTAGGATTACAGTAACACAGATACAAAAAGCAACACTGCCTGGAAATGTCCACATTATCTGACAACACCTCATATGGATTCTTAGGCGCGTTATAAACGGGCCTTTAATACGGCCCCGTCACGTGCTAGGGGTTGGCCGAGGACCTAGCATCCATACCGGCCTCACCCCTAGCACGTGATGGGGGTGTAAAGATGGCGGCGCCCTATACACATGGGCGCCGCCATCTTTACATGCTGGACGCGTTGCGTCCACACGTGTCGCCCCGGAAATGACGCCGCAAATGTGCTCCTTGCGCTTTGCGGAGCCTCTTCCGGGGCCTGAGAAGGAGCGCGATTTCCGCCCTCCTTCTCGGCAGCGTCCGGGAGCTGCGCTGTTTAAAGGCTGTGGCTCCCAGACGGTGCAAGCGGCGGCGGCGGCAGACCGCCGCAATCCAGCAGTCTGTAACGCGCCTTAGATTCTTGGATAGAATCTAAATCATTAATGGTCCCCAACACCAGTTGGTAATGCCTGATAGACTATAAAACTGACATACTACTACTACTACCATTACTACTACTACTACTTCTACTTTATACCCTGTCTTTTTCACATTTCACAATTTTGTGAATTTGCAGTTCAATTAATTAGAATACAAACAATATACCGTTGCTGAAAGAGACAAAAGATCAGTCTTTTAAACTACAGTGGACTCTCATTATCTGTAGGCTTGTCATCTGCAGATTTGAGCTTCTGCTGATAGCAAGCCCCATTGTTCTTAATGGAGGTACATGTATGTGGCCGGGCTAGCAGTTGCACACATGAGTGGCTGCACGCATTGATCTGTGTTTTTTCTTATCTGCAGGAGTGTTCAGAACAGATCCCCTGTGTTCTGGACCCTCCCATGGATGGTCCAGATGACCGTATTAATGCTAAAAACAATTTGAAACTTACATTTAAAATGACAAAAAGCAGTTTTTTAAAAAATTACAATTAAAACAATATATCACACTCTTAAAAACCTTTCTTTAAAAAAAAAATCAGTTCTCAAAAGTCTTTGCTCACCAATGGAAGTGATTTCCATAGCCTAGGAGCAGCCACCAAGAAGACCCTATCTAATGTCCCCAACAGTCATATTTGTGAAGGTTGTAAGACTGAGGCCTTGTCTACATGTGTCAAATAAAACTGTCTCCCCACATCCTCTTGATGGGGAGACCAGACAACACACGTCCCAATCCTGGTTCTGGTGCGAACAGACCAGATAATGTCCAGCACATTCAGCACCCAAACTGGAGTATACCCCTCTTAGGACTTTATCAGACACATTTTCCCCCTGTTATGGGCACGGGAAGGGGCCGCTCAGGGCTGCATGAGTCCAAGAAAAAAAACGCATTTTACTGCACTCCTAAATGTCTTCAAAATGGCCCCATTCATTTGTCTGGCACCAAGCCATTCTCATTCAGTGCCTCAGTTGGAAGTCTCAGCACTGAATGGGAATGGCTTGGTGCCAGATGATGGAATGGAGCCATTTTGAGGACACTTTGGGGTGCGGTAAAATGCATTTTTTCTCAGACTCGTGTGGCCCCGAGCGGCCCCTTCCTGTGCCCATAACGAGGGGGAAATGTGTCTGAAAAGGTCCTACACATGCTTTACTATACCTCCATGATTACTCTGGATCTTCGCATAAGATTCAGAGCCCTCTGTTCTGATGCTGGTTCTGATTTAAAACACCTCCCACTGTGTCGCCTGGTGTGTCCATATTCGCTTGCTCTGAGCTCAGAATGAGGAACTGTGTTCTGACCTCAGCATGGCAGGAGGTTGGGCTGGATGGCCCTTGTGGTCTCTTTCAGGTCTATGACTCTATAATTCTAAGAATTCAGATTTAGGACTTGCAACTGGACCAGAGAAAGAGAAAGTTAACATCAATTAAGTTGGAAAATTTTTAATAATAGTGAGACAATTAAATTTATTTTAGCTGATGTGGTTGATTTAAGTTAGAATGTCAGTATTAACTTAATTCCATAATTAGGTTACTGAATCATTTATTGATTAATTAAATGAGATACAATACTAAAGTATCAACAAATACTATGATAGTTTAGCTAATCCCAAGGTTAAAAGATTTTAAATCAAGGAGTAGTAAAGGAAGCTTGGCATGAGAGTGGTCTTCTTTGCATCCTGGTTGTCTTCTTGTATTCTATACCAGACACTGTGGCCTATGGGCTCTTCATTTTTTCCCAGGAAACTGAATTTTGAAGCAAGCAATGCTAAAACATCTGCTGGAATGCTTGTGGCAATCAGAATAAAATAAAGGCTTGGTAATAATCACAGATGGCATTTTCCAGCTTCATTGTGGTAACATTTTTTGTGCAGACATTTAATTTCAATTTTAACAGTTAACACAACACTAAATTAGGGTGTTTTTTTTAGTTACACATTAACTATTTCTTAGCAACATTCCAATCTCTGGTGAGAAGAAGTGGATGATTTTGGTCCCTCCTCACCATGACAGCTTCTCAAGCTCCCAAAAATCACTTCATGGAAGTTGGACTGTTGGAGGACCTCCTGAATAGGGGGAGCTCTGCTAGAGGCAGTACTGGCTCTAGGTATTTGCTCACCCTAGCGAGAAATATTTTGGCACCCCTTGTCGCCCCTCATAATTATTCTCACCCCTTGATTTCTGCTATTTTGTTTGTTAAAGCTAAACATGACATAAAACTTAAGTTCCAATCTCTTGTCATAGTACTGAGAATTAATCAAAAAGCCAATTAAATACCGTACCATGGACACAGGGTACGCACATTTTTGTTTTTGGCCATTGTACAAAGAAACCATCATACGGCAGCTTGCTTTTACGTTGCTTGCTGTAATGAGTTTTCACTTTAGTATAGTTTAATTGTGAAAAAAAATATACAAAAAAGCCGCTGCTCTGCTCCTAAATTTTGCTGCCCTAGGCGGCTGCCTAGTTCACCTATATGGATGAGCTGGCCCTGGCTAGAGGGGATCACTGGGAACCAGGCAGAGGAGCCTTCAATGAACAGAGCTCTCCTGTCCATAAACCAAATGACTGAGTGGAATGTTGGTTAAAAATAAAGAATTTCTACCCAGTAAGACTGAGGAGATATGTGTGGGGTGCAAATGAAAGGGAGAATGCAAGAGGCTTCTCCAGACTAAACCAGACTAAAAAGAAGGAAGAAGAATGGCTTTAAATTCACTAGGAAATTAGTATTGTATGCTGTTCAGACTATAGGAGGAAAGTACTTTGACTCTGTCTCTCACAAATTTTATGCAATGCACTTCAGCTCAAATTGAAAGTCTTTCTAAGTCTAGTATTTATTGGACACAATACCTGCTGAACTCAGATATTTTTGAATAATTTCTCCCTCCAGAGCCAAGGAGATCAAGACCAAGTTGGGCACATTGCTCCAGAAGCCTGACTCCTCCATAGACCTGATTATCCCATATCCAGAGAAGCCAGAAAAACCAGCAAAGGCCCAGAAGTAAGAACAAAACTGTTGACTTGCAATTGGCACCATGATCCTATTTTCTACTGTTTTTGTTCTGCCATTTTATCTTGGGTTATTTCTTATAATATTACTTTTTAACATATGAATGACATCTCATAAATCCATTATACCAAATTAACTACAAGAATTACAATTAAGAATTGCAAGATATATTTACTTGTCTGCCTCAGAACGTATGTCAATATGCTATGTTGTATACTGTGCTGTATACTAAGGTGGGGGTGCTTGATAGTGCAGGGAATGTATAGGGCTACCTGATGGAAAGGTCAGAGGGGGCACCTTGCGAATCAGAAGAAGAGCCTGGAAGACCTTGCGCCAGGGTGGTAGCTAATGGACACAAAGGATAGAATGACTAGAAATCCTACACCATGAATCTAAAAGCATAATTTTGCTAAAATTATTTTGTAATTCAAATATAAGTGTGTGTGTGTGTGTGTGTGTGTGTGTGTAAATGTAAAACTTGTGATGACATAATTTTCTTTATAAATGCCCATTCCCCACTTTTTACTTTGCATTGACAAAGATCCAAGTATTCACAATATTTCCATAAGGTAAAGGACAATGTAAGCTTTACATTATGGGGGACCTGCAACAATGATTCCAAGTACAAATCACTTTAGGTTTTCAGTATCATTTAGAAACTAACCTCTGTTTAATTAATAATGTGTAACACATCTGCAGACAGATAAGAATTCCTTCCACTGACTTGTATGGTAAGTGTGTATTGCAAACCAACTCAGCATCAGGAAATGCAGGAAACTAGAGAATTCAAGTAACTGCAAAATGCAGGTTAAACACTGTTGTGGATGGCCATACTCATTCTGCATCATTCACCACACCACAGCCTATGGTTAAAAGATGAGAAATATCTGTATGATGACAGGGGGTATGGGTGCATACATGTGTTCTACTTTCAAATGGTGTTTGTCATGCATGTAGGAAATGGAAAGCTTTCCCTTTTACATATCTGTATGTCAGGCTACTGTTAATACTGTTAACTGCTGAATATCAGAGTTTGGAAGGAAGGTGTCAAGGCCCCATTTATTGACTACTTGGGTCGGTGAAAGTTCCTGTTCCATTTTATTTCCACAAAAATCCTCTGAGGTAAATTACCATGAGAAACAATGATTAGCCACAGTGGTTAATCCCTCTACCACAGCGGTTCTCAACCCTTTGGGGGGTCGAACGAACCTTTCACAGGGGTCATCTAAGACCATCAGAAAACACATATTTCTGATGGTCTCAGGAACCGAGACACCACAATTTTATGATTGGGGGTCACCCCAAATTGAGGAACTGTAAGTGTTGCGACTTTAGGAAAATTGAGAACCATTGCTCTACCAGGATATGAAGGTGGAGAGAGGAGCATTCTCACTTCTCTAAATCCATCATTAAATCAGACTAGCTCATCCAACATATCCCATAAAGCAGAAAAGAGCATTCAGAGAATTGCTTCCCATGCTTCTATTCCCTTTCCACATATGGGTTAACACAGAAATTACAAGAGTTCAGACATGAGCATTTGAACAGGAAATTGAAGGCTGTGATGATATATGGGAAAGTTCATTTTACAAATGGGAAATGTAAGTGAAAGCTTTTTCTAAGCAGATTTCAGTGTTTTCCGTGCATTTCCCAGGATTTTAGTCTGTTCGACTGGCCCTATTTGTTCTTTGACTATAAAATTAATTTCCAGAGAAAACTATAATTAAGTAGTACTGACTGCAAGCTGCTCATTGTTGCAGAGGGAATGTTTGAGTGCTCAGTTGATGTTGTGCTTGCTCTGAAGCCTAGGGCAAAGTGAGACTGATTGACCACATTCATCACTGTCATTTTAATCTGTGAGAAAACAGTCTCCCATCTATAGTGAAGGCAAATCAGTTCTAGGAATTGGAACAAAATGAACAACCAGTAGCATCTGATTCTGGGAGGGAAAAGAGTGGCTTCACTGGGAGTGAGAAAACACTCCTGGCGCCTTGTCCCTGGATCTGTTTCCAATTATACTAAAAGAAGGCTTTACAGATGGGCTGATCTGAAGATTGCTTTATGATTGGCTCGGCTGTTATTAGGGTACATTTAGCCATAATAAATTAGATAGATAAGGCACTTTCCCTTTTGAAAGCCATGTGCAAAGACAGATTAGGCATCTCATGCCCAAATTGCTATGAAACTCTTCATCTCTGTCTCATAACTGAGAACAAAAATTTCTTATTGTTTGTCAAGTGCTCCTCTGGTCTTTTGGAAAGAGAGTATTATTTTTTCCACTATTCCCACTACAATGAACATTTTAGAGGATGGAGATCAGGTTTGGTCCACCATGGCATTACTTATATGTGGTGTCAAACTGTTTTAATTTTGCAGTGTGGCTACTCCCAAAGTGTACTTAGGCAAGGAATATGCAGAGGTAGTTCTGCCAGTTCCTTCTTCAGAATGTACTAACCAGGGCTGACTCTGCCTAGCTTAGATCTAATGCCTTTAGGGTTTTTTGTTGTTAACTGCTGTCAAGTTGATTTCAACTTATGGTGATTCCATGAATGAACGACTTCCAAGTCACCCTGTCATCAACTGCTCTGCTTAGGTCTTGCAGACTCATGTCTGTGGCTTCCTTGACTGAATCTATCCATCTGGAATTTATCAGGCTTTGCTGTCAATATTGCTGCTGTCATGACTTATTCTACAGAATCCTTGGATTTGTACTTGAGGTGTTCTGTCTGGTCTGTCAGAGAGGTCTGGTACCTCACCAAACTCCAAATCCCAGGATTCTGTAGGACAGAGTCAAGGCAGTTAAAATGGTGTCAAATGGCTTTAATTTTGCAGTGTAGCTACACCCTCTATGAAATTAATGCTATAAGTAGAGGTGGTTTGAAGGCACACACACAGACACACTACACAAACATTAAAATTAACAAGTGCCAGGGATAGAACAAACATTGCCTCCCACAAAATATTTTAAACAACACAATTTTAGCCAGAACTACTACTGGCTTCACCTTCTCTTTATTTCCTAGCAAGAATTCTGTGTAATAGAGAGCAGAGATTAATTTGAATTTGGGGTTTGGAAGGTTTACCCATGGAAACCTGGTTCTAGTGGCTCAGCTCAGTCCTGAAATAAGTGAAATACAGTAATGGAAATGTTATAGCAATGCTGAGATCATGCATAGAATCATAGAATCAGAGTTGGAAGAGACCACGAGGGCCATCCAGCCTCTGTTTAAAGACCTCTAAGGAAGGAGACTCCACTACATTCTGAGGGAATTTGTTCCACTGTTGAACAGCCCAGGGCCAGCTCTAGGTATTTGGCCACCCTAGGCGAGAAAAATCCCCCCCCCCACTCATGTTTCTCAGTCATGCTCAAAATGGAGGACATTTTGACATGCCTATCAGCACAACTCCAAGACCCAAATTCACAACTACTAATTTATTGGGGACAGAAAAAAGAGAGAGAAAAACAACAGCACATGCAAGGAAGCCTTGGAGCATTCTGAGCATTGGTGCATTCTCTGAGAAGAGGGTTCGAATCCTGGCTGAGCCACTGGGTGACCTTGGGCAAGTCACAATCTCTCAGCCTCAGAGGATGGCAAGGTCAAACTGAAGAAATCTTGCCAAGAAAACCCCAGGATGAGGTCGCCATACGTTGGAAATGACTTGGAGGCACACAAGAGCAACAACCACAATATGAGAAGGCAGCCAAGGTCCAAACTGCTCAGACAAAAGAATCCAGTTTGAGACTGCTTTAACTGCCCTGGCTCAGTGCTAGGGTATCCTGGGAATTGTAGTTTTGTGAGAGAGCTCTGGTGCCACAATAAACTACAATTCCCATGCATCTGAGGAAGTACGCTTAAGTCTAGGAAAGCTCATGCTGCCAACATTTCTTCCAGTGAGTCTCAAAGGTGCTACAAGATCTATCTTCTTCTTCTTCTTCTTCTTCTTCTTCTTCTTCTTCTTCTTATTTCCAAATGCATCTGAGGAAGTGGACTTAGGTATAGGAAAGCTCATGCTGCTGTATAATTTTTTTATACCCGGAAATTACTCAGAAAGGCTTTTTTATTACCTGGAAAACGGGGAATTCCCCGGAAATTGGCAACACTGATATACTGTAGACTCTTTCTCTGGGGCTGTGATTTGGAAGCGTGGAGGCAATTCTCTTGTTAAACCAGGGAATCCTGGGAATTGTAGTTTGTTGTGACATGTATGTATATATATATATATGTGTGTGTGTGTGTGTGTGTGTGTGTGTTTGACTGTGTTTGCGGGTGTATATATATATGTATATGTATGTGTGTGTATATATGTGTCTGCATGTGTGTGTGTGTGTATATATCTGTGTGTGTTTGTGCACGTGTGTGTATATATATATGTATATGTGTGTGTGCGCGCGCTGTTAGGAAGGATCAAATTAGGGGAATTATATGAGAGGCGTGTCCTAACAACGCACGCAGCAGGATCGTGTCTCTATGTGTATACCAGAGGTCATCTAGTCCAACCCCAGAGAGAAAGAGACTCAGATGCCAAAGGAGGTGCAATTAAAATATGAACATTTATTAAAGCCACACAACAAAGGGAGAGACATGGCTGTGGAAAAGGGGAAGGATCGCGGCAGCTGCAGTGGCTTAGGAACTGAGTTCCGGCGGTCAAAGCTAACTAGAGGCCCGGTGACAGTGAGCTTGGCTTTGCTCAAGTGATTTCAGCAGAGCAAGATGCTCTAGGAACTCAGGCTCGGAACTTACAGCTCGACAAGCCCAGGTTAGGGCTGGAAACGAGGTCCTTATATACCCCTAAACATACCCACAGGCTATGGCAGTCTGGCAGACAAAAGGCTTGATGACTTATCTTTGTCTAAGCTGAAACTTACACAATGGATACACAAAGCATAGGTCTGGCCCTTTTTCATGGGGAGCAAATACCTTGATGGTCGAGCCGCTAATTTAATCACTAGCTCATTAACGAGGAAGCTATAGCTATTGTCTCCCTTTTTCAGGTAGCTTGCGAATCTGGTCTAGCAACTCCCAAACTGCTGCTGAAAGGTTTAAATCTACCTTTTTTCCTGTGACCATGCCTAGCAGGGGATGCTGGCTATGTGGTCTGCTCACTTTTGGGATAATGGCGGCTAGCGATGGGGTCAGTCAGGAGTCATGGCTTCAGAACGCATGGCACCCAAAATTTATATAAAACCATACTTGATAACAGCGCGCGTGCATATATATATATATATATATATATATATATATAGTGTCAATTAACCCAATTAGCCTGGGTACCTAGAAGACAGACAACAATATGAGATACTTCCAGGAGATCCAACCACCTTGAAGTCTGAAGAAGAACCAAGACAATCCGACAAGAAAGAGGGCCAGGCAGTCAGGCAATTGGCAAGCCAGCCACAGTCACAGCAAGCCAAGGCAACCCAAGACTCCCTCACTCCTCCTCGCAGCAACAGGCTGCAACCCAGTGATCTTCTCAGCTGGGCTGAGGGCAGGGCCAGGGGAGAGTGGAGAGCACCTGGCTGGGGGGTGTGCGCGCACAGCCCAGCCAATCCTTGGGGTGCCATTTGCGCTCCTGCTGTCCCTGTCCCTTTTTGCTCTTTGCAAAGAGCAAAAAGGAGCAGAGGCCAGCCAGGGCCAGCCAGTGGCGCCCTGGGGATTGGCTGGGCTGTGCGCGCGCTCTCTTGGCCTCCTCGCCAGTGCCGCCCCTAAACCTTTGCTACCCTAGGCAGCTGCCTAGGTGGCCTATATGGGTGAGCCGGCCCTGGAACAGCCCTTACTATCAGGAAGTTCCTCCTAATGTTGAGGTGGAATCTCTTTTCCTGTAGCTTGCTTCCATTGTTCCAGGTCCTATTCTCTGGATCAGCTGAAAACAAGCTTGCTCCCTCCTCAATACGACATCCCTTCAAATATTTAAACAGGGCTATCATATCACCTCTTAACTTTCTCCCTCCATAAGCTAAACATTCCCAGCTCTCTAAGTCGTTCCTCATAGGACATGGTTTCCAACCCTTCACCATTTTAGTCACCCTGCTTTAGACACACTCTAGTTTCTCCACATCCTTTTTAAATTGTGGTGCCCAGAACTGGACACAGTATTCCAGGTGAAGCCTGACCAAAGCAGAATATAGTGGCACTATTACTTCTCTTGATCTAGACACTATACTTCTATTGATGCAGCCTAAAACGCATCACACTGACTCACATTCAACTTTGGTCTACTTAGACTCTCAGATCCCTTTCACACGTAGTCTCGTTCGCCAATGTCCCCCATCCTATATCTGTATTTCATTTTTCTGCCCTAAGTGCAGTACCGTACATTTCTCCCTGTTGAAGTTCATTTTGTTAGCTTTGGCCCAGCTTTCTAATCTATTAAGGTCATTTTGAATTTTGATCTTGTTCTCTGGGGTATTAGATACTCTTCATCTGATGTCATCTGCAAATTTGATAAGTATGCCCCCAATTCTGTCATCCAAGTCATTGATAAAGACTTGGATGCATTTAGGACTCCACAGTTTAGGACTCCAGATTGTCAGAGGCCTCAAAGTGCCATAACCTCCATTGTTTGGCAGGGACAGTGCTGATTAATTCTGTGTCATTCTACTTTTTCAGCTATTATTATTATTATTATTATTATTATTATTATTATTTTATGCTGTAGATTTGAGCTTCTCTAAAATGTCCCCATTTTCGCTCTTCTCTCTCCTCCTCCTCATTTGCCCTCATCATGTTTCAGTTGCTGCAAGCTGAGTTCAATATGCAAGCATAGCTTTCACTCAGTTAACTCAGCAGGAGGGAGGGGAGGGGAGAGAGCAGACTCTTGCCCTTCCCAGCAACCTCAAACAAAGCACACTGCAAGCGTTTCTCCTAGTTCCTCATTAATAGCTTTTGCCATCTTATTGTTGCTTGGCTTCATGTGTCATGGTTTTAAACTATAAAATGTTGGAAGATATGAAATGTTATACACAGGCAAGATTTTCCACACAATAATCTCCAACACATTTTTTTTCTTAATGGTGTAGAGCTTCTTAAAAGTGATATGATTTATTTCCTCTACTTGTGTTAAAGTGGCCCTAACTAAAAATAACACTTTTCAACAAATGTAGAGTATCATTCTCTCATCAACAAGTAGTTGGAGCTGGGCAGGGGTTGGAGGGTTTTCCTTCTGCTGTTTGGGAAAGACCCCTTTTTATTCAGGCAAACCATCTGCAAATTACAAATTAGGTGTTAGAACTATTTCTAAGGCTGGGGAGGAGCTCAAAATTGCCAGGCAGGTTATTATAAATTTGACTACTTTACAAAACAATGAAAACAAATGACAATACATTACAACAAACTTCATCCTTCAGTTGAAACTGGTAATGCTTGTTTAGTTCACTTCTGATTGATAATTTCTGCGGGGGCTGAACTACATAAGACTCTTGGTGATCCAATTTTCATTTTAGGAACTAAATTACGAAAAGAAAGGAATCCCGTTAGAATTTAGTAAATGGATAGAGTTAAGCTGCAGTTCTAAGGTAGCTTGCATAATGGACACCCTGGTTAATAAAAAGTAAAATGTGTTTCATCCTTTGCTTTCCCAGGGTGCTATATTAACATTTTACATATATGTGTGTGGCATTGCTTGTATTACTATGTTTTGAGTATTTTGAAACAGCCCTTGGGCTATTCAATAAACTTGTTTGTTTGTTTGTTTTTTTGTTTATGGGGTACTTGGCATAAGAGTTCCCTGCAGTTTCTCAGGATGCTGCCTTTTCTCCCAGCTTGGGTTATTGTCTGTCATCTATTAATCGTCATCAAGTCCTCTCCTCTGATTTCAAAAATTGTATGAATTGCCCTACATAGGAATAGGCAACTTCCTCTGCGTGGTACTCGTCCAAGATCATTAGTTCTGTTGTGTCCAGGAAATCCTCCTGCTCCCTAATATGCTGAAGTGTAGCTACTCTGGACTCCAACTGCTGTACTTTCTCCTCCAAGAGTGCTACCAACTTGCACTTGGTGCATGTGAAGTTCTCCACTTCTGTAGGCAAGAAGACAAA
>NC_056525.1:127345454-127355308 GCF_019175285.1 Sceloporus undulatus
CTCCTCCTCTCCTTCTTCTCCTTCTCCTTCTACTTGTTTCTCCTCTTCCTCCTCTCCTTCCTTTTTGCTCCCTTTCTCCTCCTCCCCTTTCCCCTTCTTCTTTTTCTCCTTTTTCCTCTTCCTCTCCTTCTGTCCTCCTGCTCATCCCTCCCCTCCCGGGAGGGGGGATACTGGAGCGTGGAGGGCTTTCTGGGGCCTGCCTTGGCTCGGAGGGGCTTCCAACTGCCAGCGAAGAAAGCGTGGTACCATTGACTGCCTTTTTTTGAGGCTGAGAGAGTGTAGTTTGCCAAAGGATTTGGGGAGGGGATGTCTGTTCAGAGGGGGTTTGACTTTGCCTTTTTTTTGAGGCTGAGAGAGTGTGTGTTGCCAAAGGAATTTGGGGGGATATTTGTCAGGGGTTTACCTTCACCTTCCCTTAAGGCTGAGAGAGTGTGACTAGCCCAGTGGAGATTTTTTTTATGTCCAAAGAAGGTATTGAATCCTGGTTCTCCTCCACTGCTGCCTCAGATGCAGAGGTGCTCCAAAATCTCTATGTCTTTAGATTCTATTATTATTATTATTACTAACTGAAAGAAAGAAGCTGGCAGCATGAGCTTTCGTAAATTCTGCTTCCTCAGATGCATTTAGCCTCAGAAGTACAAATCTCTTTTTTATAAGGATTTATATTAATGTTTTTTAAATTATTAATGTTTTTGGCTTTTAGTTGGTTATGTCCTCCATTTTTCTTGAATGTCTTACATTTTGGGGGAAATTTTTAATCCTACATTTGCCCTACATTTTGGTCTAAATTTTGTCCTACATTTTTCTACATATTGTCCCAGTTTGGTCGTAGAGAATTATGGCAACCCTAATCCCACTCCCACACCAAACCTTTCCAGGTGGCTTTTCTTTCCACACCAAAATACCAAGCAGCCTCATTCTATCACCTTACCCTCCTTGCTGTGGGAGAGCTATGCATTGTAGGTAAGATTTTCATGTATTTATTTATATATGGAGAAACACTAGAAATTCAGAATGTTGTAAGTTTGGGCAACACACAGTATAACACGCCTGTATTTATTCTTCTTCGCTATGAAGGATCTAGATTCTGACAAAATATCACTGTTACTAGATCTCCTGTTATCAATTATTGCTTTTTCTTTCACTTAATTTAATGGGTACATGTGTATTTTCTTTCATGTTTTCAGACCTTCTGCGGAGGAGGCTTGGCAATGGCGCAACTCTCTGGAGAAACTCCTTCAAAATCCTTGTACGTCTGCCATGATGCTCTCTTATAATTTGGAACACTTTTTCTAGTAAAGAACAGTTGGCTATGAGTAGATGAAACAGAAATAGTGATAATTATATTTACAAATAAAGTAGTAATTATTTATAGTGTAAAGGTCCTGGATCAATTGGACTCCCCCTTCTATTTTAATACAGAGTCCTACATTCTAAATAGCCTGAAGGCACAGATCCTGTCTGAACCTGGAAGCTAAGCAGAGTCAGACCTGGTTGATACTTGGAAGGGGCACTGTCAGAGAATACTTGATGCTATAGGCCAGTGGTCCCCAAACTTTTTCAGGCTAATGCCCCCTTTCCTCTTGGGCGATAATCCTAACACCCTCCCAGACAATTGTTTTTTATATTAGGTCTACTATTCTACTGCAGATTCAAAACATCCAATCTCAGTTGCTGCTCCCTTTGCACCCAGTCACCTTGGGAGCAGCAATCATGCAGCTGGTTGAGCAGTGACCAAGAAGTCTCTCACTGTGCCAGCCTTGCAGCAAGAGCCAATCTGGACGACAGGCTTCTTGGTTGCTGTTCATCCATCTGCTCAGTTGCTGCCCCCAGGGTGACCAGGTGCAAGGAAGAAACTTCTTCCCAGAGAGGAGGGACTCTTAATCCTTCATTGGGGCAGAGCAAAGCACAGTCGGAGCATATATAGGGGGTTTACAGAGGCCACATGCTCTGGACTGGAGACTGGTGCAGACCAGGAAAGGGAGACTTTTTGACTACACGAGCCCCTCCAAGACTCAGGGCTCTATCCAATAATCAAGCACAGATACTCCTACCCCAGAGATATTATTATTATTGTTGTTGTTGTTGTTGTGTTTATACCTTGTTCTTTAGAAATGCTCTCAGACATGTCTTCCCTACAAAGCTTCAAGTGTCCACTCCCCCATGGAAAAAAAAATGTTTTTTCTGTTACCTCTTCTCTCAGCCTGTCTGATGAAAGAAAGCAGGGGCTTCAGTGCAACTCCAACCTGCTATCCAAGTCCCAGGACAGCCCACAAAGCTTAAGCAGGCTCCCAAATCTGAAAGCTCCTTTTTGCCCTCACTTCTCCCCCATAACATGTTCTCTTTGTTGCAGTCTGTTCCAAAATAGTGCTGCTCTGAGCCACAGAAGTGATGTCCTGTGCCCAAGCCTTGCACAAGTTTCTGAACTACCACTAGTAGCAAAAGACACTGGTAAGGGAGTGAACTCACTTGGGCAGGCAAAGAGCAGGAGACACTGAAAAGAGGTTTCATGCAATCCTCATCCCTATCATGGTCCAAAAAGTCACTGGTTCTGTAGGGTAATTTAATTTTCCTAAGGCTTCAGCCTTTAATGAGGAAACAAAAATGTCAAAGCCATGCCTGTTAGGGTCTACCTTTAAGTCAACACAGTAGCAGGAATGTGCCTTTGTCTAATTATGGCCCGGTACACACTGCCTGCAAAAGGTGGGCTGGAGCCGCCTCTCTTTGCTGTGCAGTGTTACCACAGCAACAAAATGGTGTGGTACCACTGCACAGCAAAAAAAGGAGCACTTAGAAGCAGCTCCTGTTTGCTGTGCAGCTGCGATGCAGCAAAGCGCCACAGAATAGTGTGATGACGTTGCAGGTGCGCAGCGCCATTTGGATGCTGTGCAGCTGAGACATCACCGATGCTTGTGACGTATGAGTGGGGCTGCACAATCATGTCGGCCCCCACACGTACTAGGACTCGGCAGCATGCACTTGGTGCACGCCACTGAGCCCTAGTTTTGGCCCCAGGCCAGTGCAAAGCACCAATCTGTATCGGGCCTATGTTTCCCTAAGAAAAATCCCTATCTATCTAAGGAGGGGGAAGGAGAATGCAAAAATCTTCCAACAGGTTCCCCTTGTCTTTCTTGTGCACCAATGCTTTGACTGAAGGCCCCCTGCTTTTCCCCCTCACCACCCCCCTACTGCCCCACTTTTCCCTCACTGCTTCCTTTGAACCTTCCACCGCCCCTGCGGGGCTACCACCTAGTTTGGGAATCACTGCTCTAAGCTATATTTCAAAGCTGGAAATGACAACCACCTCTGAATACCTCTTGCTTAAGAAAACCTTATAGAATTAACTTGATTGCCGTAAGTTCATAAGTAACTTGAAGGCAAATGTATAAAATATTACATGCTAAATATTACCTCCCTTGATGGTACTTATGAGAATATTTATGATTAAGACAGTATTTATAATGTCGTAGGTCTGGCTTATGGCACCAATAAATGCTGAACTGGATCCCAACTAATATTGACATAGTGCAGAGGAAGATCCCATCCTGCTCTTCTGTCTCCTTCCAGCACAGCTTTTTTGATCCATAGCCAGAGAAAGATATATAAAACTCAGGAGCCTGTGAGTTGCAGTTGGCCAATAATGGTTTTATGCTGCAGCCGATTTGAATTGCTATCTCTACCGTAGTAGGTAGCTTGCCAGCACTGATGAAATCAAATAGGATTAAGAAACTGGGGTAGCACTATATTCTTCAAGTATAGCAATAATTGTCTGTATATACAATCAAGGAAAAAGTGATGCAGAAGTTTAATAATAGTGGAGTCTGACCTTCTTTTTCATGTCAAAGGTCAAAGCTCTCTTCTTCTCTTCCTCATTCCCTTGCATTCGTAAATCCATCATTCAAAATGCTGAAAATTTCTCAATGTTTGTCTGTGCAGATGGGCTTGCCAGCTTCCAGAATTTTCTCCAGTCTGAATTCAGTCAAGAGAATATTGAATTCTGGATTGCTTGTGAAGACTATAAGAAAATAAAATTTCCTCCTAAAATGGCTGAAAAGGCCAAGAAAATTTATGAAGAATTCATCCAGAGTGAGGCTCCTAAAGAGGTCAGTTGGTTGCACAGTAAGGGAAAACACCTACTGGTTGTATGCTAGGAGATGTGGAAATTATCCCTTTCATTGTGAGATAATTCTAAGCTCCACCTGCAAAAAAGAAAAAAGAGCCAATGCATCACCAAAAAGGGAAGGTAACTGAACACCAAGATTTGCATACAGTGTTTGTGTCCTGATTTATATGTATAGATGCAAATTCAGAAGGCATTACTATAATTTAAATAGAAACACAATGTACCTCCCCCTACCAGGGAAGACCATGTTTAGGCGAGCATGTGTGTACTCGGTCTGCTCTCCAGATGCTAATGACAGGACGCTGACTTTCAGGCCTCTTTTCTCCATTTTTCTGTTGTTGTTTTTTTGTCTATAAATCTGACTTGGATCAGAATGCCCTTCACATAGAAAATTGTCTTCTGACAACAGTTCAAATACAGCAAGGGTGGAGAACTTTGGCTCACCAGATGTTTTCAAGTTCCACTCTTTTCATCATTTACCACTGGTGAGGCTGATGGGACTTCAGCCCAAAATGACTGAAGAAAAAAAGTTTCCCTAACCTGAAACAGAGACTTGTCCTCTGTAATGTAGGGTGTATGAACATCCTAGCCAACCATCCATCCCTTGACTATTTAACATGTCAAGTATTGTTACTCAAAATGATAGGGTCCCAGAATGGCACACACAGTTGACTTCAATGGGGAAATAATTGATTTAGCTCAATAGGAAACAGTGAGAGGGCTCAGGTAATGTTTTAATTTTGCAATAATTTTAATTTAGCAATTTTGCAATAAGTCTCTTCACAAAGTATATTGTTGATAGCTCCCTTGTTTTGTATAGCAGTGTGAGGAAATGAGATTGGTTCCATTCCCACTGGGATAATTTTTGCCTTTCTTTTACCAGGTAAACATTGACCATTTCACCAAGTCTGTGACCATGAAGAATCTGGTGGAACCATCTGAGAGCACTTTTGACTTGGCTCAGAAGAGGATCTTCATGTTGATGGAGAAGGATTCTCTCCCCAGATTTGTGCGTTCCACGGTCTTTCAGGAGTTAGTAAAGTAGCAATGTGGCAGAGCTGTGCTAGGCTTTGATACTCTTGTCCCCAAGCAGGGCCATTGCTTACTCCAATTATTAGCAACTAATGTGTATCTTAGCTACCTTTCCTTATGTATATTTTAGGCTTCAGTTGTTTAAAGGCTGATGTTGCTAAATATCTTGTCCATGCTGTTTGGTCTCTCTGTTCTTCTTTCCAGATGATTCAGTCTTACCCTTTCCTCACATTTCTTCCCTCCCCCAGCCTGTCACTGACACTGATATAAAAACTGTTGCAGAAAGGGGCAAGGTACCTGGTGGGTAACCAGCAGGGTTTGAAAAGCTACACTGGTCATCCCTTGTTAAATATAACACAGGGTCAGTATTTACACACAGAAGGCCAATCCAACTCTAAATTCTTCTAATATGTTTGATCCAACCATTCTAGATTTAAGAATGTAATATGTTTTCCTCTGTTTGAAGTTTCCTGAGAGAACTAGAATTTTGAATAGCGTAACCTGTACTTATCATTAATCATTAGCAAATAAGTCTGTGACCAGACAGACCTGTCTTTCCCAATTTAATATACCCTAGACAAGTTTTGTAGTGCAGCCAGTGGGGCATGCTAGCTGTGGATGATAGGAATCATAAATCACCATATTTAGGAGATGCCAGTTTGGGAAGGCTGTGTCAGATGGCGCACATACAATGGTTTGAACCTTCTATTGTTTGTATTTATTATCTCCATCAAACATCAATTGCAAATTAATCAGTAATGCATAGAATCACAAATTTAAAAAAAAGATGAAGGAAGGCTTTCAAAAATGCAGTCTGTCTTGCAGAAGAATGGATTAGATCCGCACATGTCATCTTACTATTTATTTATTGCTAATTGAATGACTAAGAATGCAAGTACAGGAATACGAGAATGAATAAGAATGGGAACAGAAACAATATTGCTCTTATGCCTTTTTACTTAAATGCTTTAGAGAGCCTATTCACATATCATCATCTCAAAACTTTGGTACCACATGGTGATTTCACACCAGCAGTTTCTTCTATTGAAATGTTATTTACACCACTGTCTGGTGAAATCTGGTGTATCTCATACCACAGAGAAGAGACTAGCATATATTAGTCCTTTCTGTATAAGAGAGCACTTGAATATATACTCACTGTGGGAAAGCGATGTCATAAAATTGACCGTGTAATAATTAGTTACATTGACATGGAAGTGTTTGAACCCTGAAGTTTGTAACAAGTATGTGATGGTGGTTTCAGGTTTACGTCTCAATAATATAAATATAATATTAATAGGTTTGATGGAGCTATTTTGCCCATTGTTTGGAACTAGGCCAACCAGCTGATCAGAACTAAGCAACGAATTAAAGTTGCTGGCAGAATAATTGTTACATCTATCATCCTCACATTTATTGTAAGCGCCAATGCTCTTCAACAAAGAAATTCTCACAACAGAAAAGAAGCAAAGAACAAGACTGAACAGTGACCATGCTAGTTTTTTTTAATGACAAATGTTTATTTTCTGGAATTAGTAAAACTAACCTTGCCTGCATCAAGCATGGTGCTGGACTGCCCTCATTTCTTTTGCAGGCTCTAGCAGGCAGCAGGCCAGGAGTTTGTTGAGCTCCTTGTGGACTACATATGGCTTAGTGTACAACTAGTTGCACAAAACTGCTCTTCTAGAAAGAAGACTAAAGAGAATGTGATAGTTTTTCAGACAGAAGCCAATGGTGTCCCAACCTATTGTACAGTGCTGGAGTTAAGGGAAGGGATATGTAGATGATAGCATTGTGCATTTTCAAAATATCCAACTAAAAAAAATTTGGAGATGGGAACAGAAAGAAAAAAAATCAGATAATCAGTGTCCAGACAGCATGACTTATTTAGCTACGTAGGTCTCTTATTTATCATTTCCTGCATTACATTTATTGGGATTACAATTTCTGTAATGGCCCTGCCCAGCCTTCCCTGCCTTTGCACAGCCTTACATAATGCTCCTGAGGTACAGTACTCTTTTCTGAATTATGATGAAAATATCTGTGGTTATATATTATCCTATTAATTTGTTCTGTAGCAGGCTTGTCACAAAGTGATATTTTAGATGCAAACCTTAAGCCTCAAGATGAAAATGCGAATGAAATATATACAGTATAATCAACGAGTTTTATCTTGTGCAGATTGCATTGATGTGGATAGAAAAGGTATTCAATGGGATGAAGAAAATGGAGTTAAATTCTAGAAAACTTATCAGTGCTACTAGTGTAAATGGCACTTGCTAGAGTATGTATGCATACTCTGAAGCAGTATGCCTCTGTCCCTATCCCAAAAAAGCTGATAGGTGCTCTTCAGAATATCTGATCAAGGTTGCACACAAACATTTCTGCTTGCTGAATCCCTGTGGTAGGAAATTGTGCGTATAATTCTCATTTGTGTGAGTGTATAACTATTTTCTAGATATATAAACAGGACTGTTTAATATAATTTATTCCATTGTCTAATGATATGTTGTAATACAGCATGACTAACCCATAATATGCCCTCCTCATCTTTGATCTATTATTTTCCACTGAGTGGCTTCAAATTACAGGAAGGTTTGGATTTTCAGATAAAAGTGTTGAATGCATTTTTCAAAAAAGGGATCATTTTTGAGAACTTTTTAAAGTTTTGATATTTCCCAGAACTAAAATAGTTAGGCATAGATTAAAATATAAATATGTTAAAAATAAAACATAAAGACTAGGTGCCAAACTCTTTTAAATTTGAGATGAAGGCAGAATTTAAAACTGAAATAACTTTGGCAGACTTTGTTCTTATAAAACTTTGGTATGTTTAAATAATAGTTTTATTTATTTTATTAAAAATTTGTTCAGTTCTTATTCATTACATTTCATAAGGTAGGGCTCATGGGACACTAATGCTTTATTTAAAGACAACAGATCTACCACCAAATTTAATGGATCCCTCACAGTTTAAACCTTGGGTGTATCCACAATGCATAATTAAATCAATTCACACCACTTAAATTGCCATGGCACTATCCTACAGAATCCTGGGATTTGTAGTTTCATGAGGCACCAGAGCTCTGTGACAAAGCAGAATACCTTACCAAACTACAAATTTCAGGATTCTGTAGGATAGAGTCATGGCAGTTAAAGTTGTGTCAGACTGCTTTAATTTTGCAGTATGGATAAACCCTTAGTGTTGGCCAAAGAAAATATCATGCTATGGACCACTGAGGTACTAAGAAAGCTTGTGTTGTCACTACAAAACCAAGCAGACTGGTGCCTGTATCACAGAAACAGAAGGTCCCTTTTACCCTGCTGATAGCCAATGTTTGTGTCTGATGTATTATCACGGTGACATCATAATGCTGGTCACTATTATAATTTACTCACTTAGAAAAACTCAGGAACCTAAGCATCGTTGCTACCATGTTCATATGCAGCACACAGAGTTCATGCAGGACAATTTCCAGTGGGATTGTGGGCAAATCCTATGATGATGGATACAGAAGTGGGAAGTCAGTTAAGGACAGCAGTGTAGAAGATGCTTATTACCAGCTTTAATACATCTGTATTAGTGCCCTATAAACTCAGGTATTGGTTCCTTGAGTTTAATCTAAAGTTTCAAGAGTCTAAAACTAAAGGAAATCATCAACATCTTAGAGTAAGGAGACAATCACCGAATCAAGGTAAATGGCTGGATATTTTCTCAGGCTTGCCAAGTGTTGTCATTTGCTCTGCCCCACCAGATTCATCTTGAACTCCGAGGCACAGCCAGCTCCCTTGCCCTGCTCTACTGCATTCAGTCCTCTAGCTTCATCAAGTCTGCCTTATTAGACCATCTTCTTTTAAGACCTGTCAAGTTCCAGGTGCTATTCCTTGAGTCTCAGATCTACTGCTCTCAGAGTTATAAACATTATACTCCCTGGTCTTTTAAGAAAACAGTTTGAAAGGAAATCCCAAACACTAGCTGCTTGAAGATGCTTTAATAATCTTCTTTCCTGAGGAAATCTCTGACAACAAGTGATTCATTCTTGCTGGAGGTCTGCTGTGGGCTGGTGTTTTCTCCTGGGCCACCAGCCTTCCCATAATGCTGTGTGCAAATGTTGAGATGGAGGGGGGGGGGGGGCTATGTGGGAAAGGGATCATTTGAAAGAGCTTACTGTACCTACACATGCTGATAACTGAATAGGCCATTTGAACTCCTCCTCCCTAGAGACTTGTTTTCCAGTTTCTCCTGGCACCTGGGAGCCAAGGTTGGTGCTGCTTATGCTGCTCCTTGAGCTCTTGCCTTTGATGTTACAAAGAGCTTGTCAGGTCAGTTGAGATTATCACAGTGCCCTTTTCCATCTTTCAATCCCAATCTCAGCATGGCAGATCTTTCCAAAGTATGAGAGGAGTCCAGATCAGGTATGAGATGCCTCTGACCTGGGCACAGAGACGTGTAATAAAATCCATTCTTAAAAGTTTTAATCTGTGCTGAGGTCAAAAGGGAATGACAACAATCAATGACAACAAACAAAAGTGCAGGACAACAATCTCTGAAATGTTTCACTGAACAGCCTACCCACTTCATTCAGTGAGACAGCGAGTGACATAAAATGGAATAAGCAAAGGCCTCATCTGCACTGCAGAAAATGGGGCCTCCCGACTTACCGGGCAGGCCGAGTTGCTGGGGCCGTTCAGGGCGGTC
>NC_056525.1:127355408-127423960 GCF_019175285.1 Sceloporus undulatus
ACCGGGCAGGCCGAGTTGCTGGGGCCGTTCAGGGCGGTCGCCAGGTGCCGGCGCAGGCGGGGGCAGCTGCGGGCGGGCCCGCGTGTCGGGCAGCCTGCCTGGTCGGCATGGCTGCGGACGCCCCCGCGGCGGCGGACTCCAGCTCCCAGGAGCCCTGGGAGCGGAAGCAGCGGGGCCGCGGCTCCTGGACTACAGCTCCCAGCATCGCTCGGGAGCGGAAGCGGCCCTCATTGGCTGGCGCGGGAGGGGTGTCGACCACTCCCATTGGCCGGGAGCCCGAGGAGGCGGTCCTCTCGGGGGCTCCCCGCCTCTGATTGGCTGGAGGGCCTTCTTAGGCCCTGGATCACCGGTGGCCGGCGCCATTTTCTCCTCCTGGCTCCCCACCCACCCTCCCTAGTTGGGACATATGCTAGGTGCTGTCACAACTCTAGGGGGCGGAAGCATAGGTCTCGGATCTGGTGGGCGTGGTTCACTGTGCTGCGGAGCACAGGATCGGGAGTCATCTGGGGACCCGGGGGTGCTGAGGGAAAGCGATGTCGCCAATGCGGGGGCGACTTCGATTCAGCGTCCCCCGGTGACAAGGGTGGAAAATGTGCATGGGCGCATAGCCGAAGGGGCGCACGGTCGCGCACCTGGTCGGTTACCCCTCTGTCGTCCCGATGCCTGGTCGTGTCCAGGCATATACAGTTCATTGACCAACGCGGGTTGGTGGATGACAGATCCGGACCTTATGCTTTTCGGGCCAACCCTCCTTTTAGTTATGTATTGTTAATAAAGTTGTGGCCATTTTCTGCCAAACGCTTGTCTTCGTGGTCTTTAATTTTTGTTATGGTTGTCTTGGTGGTCCCAGTTTTATACAGCCCTGCCCAACTCCACAGCAATTATGCAGTTTGACACTGCTTTAACTGTCATGGCACCATCATATGGTTTCCTGGAGTTTGTAGTTGGTTGTGGCACCAGAGCTCTCTTGGCAAAGAAGGCTACATATCTCACAAAACTATAAATACAAGAATTCCTTAGCATTGAGCCATTGCAGTTAAAGTGATGTCAAACTAGATTATTTCTGCAGTGCAGATTAGACCATAGGCTCAATAAGTTTTTTGTAAGCACAGTTTTTAAACATAACTTCTGAATATTATTTCCAAGTTAACAGCAAAAAATGTAGCACATGGCTGAAGGGTCAGAGGCAGCTTTTTCAGGAAATGCACTTGTGGAGCATGAGAACAAAGATTCTAGGCTATGTTTTTGCTGTTTTCTTTTCACAGAATGTGCCACATGGGGCCAAATTCTCTCACAGTTCTAGAAAATGTGGGCATGCATGTGTGTGTGTCTTTCCCCCTTGAAGGAGATGCGGGGGCTTGGGAGGGGGTCCTTTCAGTGGCTCCAATCTGTATCCCAGCACGCTAAGCCCTGGGGACTTTCCCAACTGATTACTACATTGTTCCCAACAGCAGCTATGAGGACTGGCTCATTTTGTGTAGAAAGCATTTACATGACATTATGTGGGCTCTGGGTGGTGTAAAGTCATGTACAGCTAGGGAAATTTGGTACAATTTATGAGTTGTCTGAGTTTGGCTCAGGCTAACTATATTATGATCCCAGTATCCTCAAGAAATAGCACCTTTTTGCTTTCTAGACTTAAGGAGGAATTAAAACAGAGAAAGAGGAGCTATGAGGGGAAAAATGTAGCTGTTCCCACAGTGCCTATGGCTCCTTTCCACTCTGAGGAGAAAGCAGGAGAAGTGGACTAGGGAGTTTATCACATGGGGAACAACTGGAAATATCAATGGTGATAAACCAGTGATGATAGTGCAATTGCGCTAATGGTTTTCACATGACGTCATGTTCAAAGTGATATTATTCCGTGAATAACCCATTATTATCATGCAAATGTGCCAATGGTTTTCACACGTTGAGGTGAAACGTGATTAAAGTGCCATTAACCCTGTAAGAAACAGCAGCAAATCATTCATGGGATTTTCCAGTGAATGACCTTTTGCTGTTTATTGCCTGGTTATTCACAGGATAATGACTTGTGTTAATTTCATTTTAATTGTGTTTTAATGTCAGTTGTGTGACTTTCTTGGGTTAATCACTGTTTACATCCCAATTTCCCTCCATGTGATAAACTCCTAGAAATAGTTGGGCCAAAAGCTACCCAAGAAAGGAAACAGTGTCAGAATGGCTGAATGGCTGTTCAAATCCAATGTGTTCCTAATGCTTCTCGTGGTCACTGAAATGGGAATGACTCTAGAAGACCCAAGAGATTTAATTATCTCATTCGTGCTTTGCCTCTCCTTTGAGGCCAGGGCAGTATGTATTAAATTCTCTCATTTTATTTTTACTCTCGTTCTGTGGGGGAGGTTAGGCTGATAGTGACCAGCTGAAGGCTGCCCAGTGAGCTCACTGGCTATTTGGTTTCCACAATCCCAAACACAACCCTCCAGGCACACTGCTACATGTCCTCTGACTCTTTCTTCATAGCTTCTGTACCAGAATTATAGCTGTGCAGTCATATTCACGGCTATGAACCTCTAAATGTATAAAACTGCTGGAATTTCCACAGGATGATTTGTTTTTAGAGCTGCAAGCTGTTTGTTTGTCTAAAGATCTAAAGGTGCCAAACGCCAAAGGCAAGAACTGTGTTCTTAAACTCAGGATTGTGCTCTTTGAGCAAGCTTGTATAATCAAATTGGGCTCAACATAATTATCCCGTGCATAATCACAAAGACATGTTATCAGGTAGTGAGTTTTCTTTACAATGTCTGGATTTTCTTTCATCTAGTCCCAAGACGATGTTGGAGTATCTTCTGGTTGAGATGGGGATAGTCAAGAAAACCTGCTCCATTTCCCGAACGTCATTTCCTTTTCATTGGCTGTCTCTTGCCGTGCCAGTATTACCCATTCATTAATGTGACTTCAAAAGACCAGAAGTCCTTTTTGCACAGCCATCAAGGCAGGAAGTATTCAGAAGCCCAACACTGATTGGAACAGCTTAACTGTAGTCAGGAAGTGCCAAAGGCAAAATTGTCAACCTTGATTCATGGTGACCTGGTGAGTAAGGCACCTCCAAGACTCCCTCTCCTCAATTTTGCTCCACTCCTAGACTCTTAGTTATCTTGACTTCTAGGGAGAATTCAGGTTTGATTTGTTTGCCTTTTTAGCCATCCATGGTATCCACAGAACTCTTCTCCAGCATCACATTTCAAATGAGTTTATTTTCTTTTTATCAGCTTTCTTCACTGTCTGGTTATCACATCCCTACATAGTGATGGGAAATGCAATGGCAATCCTATCTTCAGTGTTCAGTTGTATATCTTTGCACTTCAGCGTCTTGTCTAGTTCTTTCATAGCTTGCCCATTCTTGTTGGCTTCTTGTTTCTTGACTACAATCTTTGTGATCAATGAGTGAGCCAAGGTATGGGGAATCCTTATTTCAATTTCCTCATTGTCTACATTGAACTTATGCACCTCCAAGTGTATTCTGTTATTTTCAAGTACCCAGTTTATGGTTTGATTTAGGTCTTTGAGAGCTTCTGTCATTCAATTCTGCTACCCCCCCCCCCGCCAAAAAAAGCACAGCCAACAACAACAACAAAAAGCAAAGTGTAATATCTTTTAAAACACATTTTAAACAATGTGGCAGTGAACCTGTATTAATGTGGGCCACCCTATAATAGAGAATGCTTGCCACCCATAAACTTCCATTATTTCTAATAACAGTCAAATTCTCTTGATTTTTTTGCTCATATATATGAAAAGGAGGGATGCAGCCATGCAGATTGTGTGTGCGCGCGTTTTGCAGCCTGCTACAGATATAATAAGATAGTGATAGCTTTATTTCCAGTTAAGGTAAATGACTATCCTACTGTCATTAAAAAAATAATATACATGTTATTAGTAGTATATATTCATTATATGTCCCCATTATTACTCATAGACTCATATATAAATGTTATTAGTAGCATATTTATATTCATTATATGTTTCCATTATTACCCATAGACACTTTCATACACACACACACACACACACACACACACACACAGAGATGTCTCCTGGACAAGCTCCATTGAAATGAATGGGACATTACCAACTATCCTCCTGAAACTTCATTTCACTGGGGTCTGAGCAGGAAAGTCTCTTAGTGGAACTCACTTTGTAATAGTTTAAGTTGTTAAGGAAATGTTTGCTAGAATGCGATACAGTAGGCCCTTAGTCTCTTGGGTTAGGGGCACAATAAACACCCCTGCAAGTGAAAAAAAAACAACAAATAAACAAGCACTGCTTTTTTTAACATGAGAGAACACCTCTCTAGGAATACCTAAGCCATCCAGCAGAACCCTATGTTTAATATCTGCAAGAATTTGACCACAGAATCATGCTGGGGGACCTACAAATACATAGAGAAGTGTTTTCTCTAGGAATCTCTAGGTCCTCCAGTGTAACTATGGTCAACTTCCCGCAGAATTTCTCTGGAGGAGCTAGCAATTCCTAGCGAGAACATATTAATGAAATCTGAAAATAATTAAATCCGCAAAAGTCAAAGCAGCAAATGTGGAGAACTGACTGTACTTTCTTTGCTGAACTGTATATAGAGTAAAGGTGTAAGCCATAAATGGAAGATGACAACTTAAATGTACTTACTAAACTTTTTGTCCTTTATGAAATAAAGTATGTCTCATTATTATTTGACACTGTTTGCTCTTTTACGCAGCATGGTTAGGCAAGTGCCTGTCAAACATGCAACATCTACAAACACAGAAATGAGCACATACATGTACTCATTGGCTTTGTATATGGAACTCAAGACCCTTGCTTTCTCCAAAGTGCCAGATTCTTTTTGACAAAAGGAATGTATCTGTACATTCCATGTTATTTCTGTGACTTTTCTCATTTATTTTTGTTATAGTGTACATTACTATGATCAATTATGGGTATAGAATTCAAAGACATAGATGTATTAGTCTGGAAAATCAGTATGCCAAGGGATCTTGTAGCACGTTTGAGACTAACTGAAAGAGAAAAATTGGTAGCATGAATTTTCGTAGACTCGAGCCTACTTCCTGCATTCGAGGAAGTAGGCTGAAGTCTATGAAAGCTCATGCTACCAACTTTTCTCTTTCAGTTAGCCTCAAAGTTGCTACAAGATCCCTTGGCATAATGAATTATGGGGTAAGAGAGAGAACCAATGTGGTATAGTGGTTTGTGTGCTGGATTAGGATAAGGATTTGAAATCCTGCTCAGACATGGAAACCCATTAGGTGATCTCAGGCAAATCACAGACTCTCAGCCTAGGAGGAAGGCCATGGCAAGCTACTTCTGAACAAATCTTGCCAAGAAAACCCAGTGAAAGAGTTGCCTTGGGGTCACCATAAATCAGAAATGACTTGAACCCACCCAACAACAATGGGTAATGTCTTTACCTCTCAGGTTAAGACCGTTTTGTAGGGATCACCCAGAAAAGAATAATAAAGGCTGTCAAAATTCAGACTGAATCAAAGATTGTAGGGAAAATTTGGCCTATCATCAAGAAATGAAACAAGAGAGCAACTGACTTAATTTTGTGTGGACCACAGTTTGTTCATCACAAATTCATTGTTCAAACAACCAAAGTGGTGATTTGGCATCACCTGATGGCCAATATAAAAATAAAATAGACTGCATAATTGGTAGCAGAAGATGGGGAAGCCCCATTCTCTCTGCACAAACAAGATCAGGAAGAGATTGTGGCACAGACCTTGAACTACTAATAGCATAATTTGGATAACACTAAAGAAGAAAACCAACCATTGTGCCAAAATACAACTTGAAGAACATCCCCAACGAATTTAAAGATAGTGTACAAAATAGATTTGTATTATTAATGTAATGACCTGTCTCTAGCTTAAATCACTAGAAGAACTGGGAAATCTGGATCCAAAAATTCATTGGTTTCTTTACACACAATTAAAAGAAAAATACAAAATGGATTTAAATTTGGAGGGCTATGAGAAAGAAAGAGACCATATGGATAAAATGCTTGTAAGTAAAGAAAGGAGTGGGGGAAAGTGAAATTATAAAGAATTTTATTAAAGAGAGAGTTAGAATAAGACCAGGTCCAAGATAACAATTATTAAATGGGCCAAGGATATAGGAGAAGAAATTTCAAAAGCTGGACACATGCTAGGCAACCCCCCCCCCAACAATTTGTGAACTGCCAAGACTTGGGAGAAAATTACAGTACAGTACTTGAAAATGGCTCAGACATGATATGTAACACCTCATATAATTGCAGAGATTGATAAAACAAAACAAGGGTTGGAAATGCTAGCTTTCAACAGGTACTTGGTTTCATACAGTAAAAAAAGTACTGGGGGAAATTTACACTATAATAAATAAGATACTAAAAATTAAATATCACATTACACCTGAAATTTATCTGTTAAATGTGACAAATAAGATAACAAAGAGTTGAAAGGAAGTACTGGAAAGTTCTTCTATACATAGTAACCACAGCTAGAATATTATTGGCACAAAACTGAAAAACAAAAACAAAAGTGGTTGGTAAAGTTATTGGGCATGATTAAACTATATAAATGAACCTGCTATATAAATCAGAAATCTACAGAAAAACAGACAATGGTTGGGCTCCAGTCATAGAATACTGGAAAAATAGGTGGAAGGAGTACAGGGGAAAGCAGTGGAATGAAATATAGAATAATAAATTAAGTTCATGGTGCCATACTTTATAAGTAACACACTGAAGAGACTTAGGGTTCATCAGCACTGGACAAATAAAGTGGCTTCAAACTGCTTTGAAGCCACACAGTTTAGATGATGTACAAGGCAAAAATGGATGGAAATGGACACAAAGCCACACTCTGGGGCTAAAAACTTGAGCGAAAAGAAGCTCAGGCACTCTGATTTAACATGAAAAATGTGCACCATTGCACTGGTATATAAACAGCACAGCACAAGTGAGGGAATCTGGGAAAGCAAAAAAGAGAAAGTACGACAAACATGGCAGGTCACCAATAATGTAATTATAATGTACACAAAAAAGACAGTCCAACAGGGAGGCATGGGGGGGGGGGAAGGGGACATGTATGAGGGAGGTCTCCATGATTGTGCTTTGCCAATATGTCACTGAGCACACTGATGTACTGTACCTGTGGTGCATTGCACGTACAACTGTGTGGTTGGGCACACCACCAGTCATGTGGGATGTCCAATGGGATAGTAGCTGGGCAGGACAAAGAAGGTTATTGGCAGTGTTTGTATGATGGTGTGCGTGCATTGTGGGAGAAGCAAAAAAATAATAATTGTGACCCTTGCCTTGATGTAATGTGGTGTGGCTGCCTGTGGGCCACCTTAGGAGCGCACCATATGGACAACAGGGGTTTCAAAACATTTTGGGGAAAACTGGTATGGAGCTGCTTTTTCCTGCCTGTCTGCAGAGAGAGAGAGAGAGAGAGAGAGAGAGAGATTGGGCCAACAGCATGGAGGAGTGGCACCTCGATCCTTTTCCTGTTTCTGGATTAAAATTATTCTCCTGCCCTGCTACTTGTCACAGTCCCTAGTTGATGTGGAAGACAGACACTACAAATGTTACTATTTTAAAAAAATTGCGGGAGATCCCTATCATTTTCCACATCACATCTACTTCAACTCTTATCAAGCCAACAAAAACATAACAACGGACATGAGTGCTCTCCAGACAGCAGCAGCAACTTACTGGACTTGGTGGGAAACTGAAAGCAAGCAGTGCGGAGTGAATAGGAAACTTCAGAGGCAGTAAAGGCAGCACAGGCCTTAACTGTGCACGTGTGTGCTAGCCATATCTTCTGGCTTGAAAATCTTCCGACTGTCACAGAAAGGTTGACTCAGAAAATTGTCTGGTATACAGACTGCAGCTGTTACTGAAGAGTTGGGATTTTTAAGCAAATGTCAGAAAAGCTTCTCAGATACAGCCAGGAAGGTTCAACATGCCACCAAAGACAAAAGATTCACTGTACCCAAAGTCAGTCCACTTTATCAGATTCTAGAAGTGTTACTCTTAGATGACAGATACATGTTTACATGCTACAAAGAGAAGAAATGTAAACTGCAGGGTCAAAAGGCAGTGAAATTCAAGAGAACAAGGCGTAAACCACAATAGATGTGTAGTCTCTAAGGCGCCAAAATAATCCTGTTTCATTTTGTACAATGGACTACAAACAAACTTGTCCAAGAAGTGGGAGGCTTGTGACTTTTATCTCCTGAGAGTTTAAAACAAAACAGTTAGAGAGGCACATGCCCATTCTGTCCACCTATCCATTCAGACAACACTCTTGTCAGAAAAGTGAAGGTTAAAAGTTTGTATAGTGTATAGGGGTGTTGTGGGACAGTTTTCACTGTGGGATCAGAAAGGCTGGTATACTGGTCACTAATATGAAATGTTTTCATAGGTAATGACAAAATAACTCCCAGTTAATGTGTTTTAATTTAAAACTAGGCTATAAAAACTAGTGGAACTTGCCAGATAAAAGCAGCTAAGAGGAGCAGCAGTTGGGTACCCTTTGTCTGATGATGGTCTGCCCTGTCCTGTTTTTCTGTTTCCAGTTATTGCTTTTCACTATTCCTTTTATTTTTCTGTATCTCTCTCTTTCTCCCTCTCTCTTTGTGTGACTGTCTTTGTCAGACCTGAGGGAGGGAGAGCAATGAAAATAAGAATTTATTGCCCCTGCCCTAGATTACAGTAATTAACAATGCCTAAATTAAATGAACCATTTGTGCCTATCAAAACAAAGATGCACAGGTTTAATGATGACGTGGTTGTTAATTAGATTAGAAATCATAAGGCCTGGCTGTTTCGATTCAAGTACTGGAAGCCCCTCCAGGGAAAAAGCGCCTAATGTAATAAAACAAGAGCAAACCAAGTTTGCATCATCAGGGCTGAAATGTGTGCCGTATCCTTGATAAAGGAGGATGTGTGGTCGTCCTACCAAAAATGGAAGACATTTGACATTCAACCAGAAGGTTGAAACATAGGACATGTCCTAGAAAAGGAGGACAGCTGGTCATCTTACAAAAAATGGAGGACGTTTTGACATTCCTTCTGGGTAGAAGTCTGAAATGTAGGATGTGTCCTATATAAGGAGGCCAGAAAAGAGTCAAGCCTTGATATCTGGACCCCAGAACATACTCTAACTCCCAGAATTCCATAGCCTTGAGCCAGAAAAGAGTCAAGCCTTGATATCTGGACCCCACAACATACTCACACTCCCAGAATCCCATAGCCATGAGCCAGAAAAGAGTTAAGCCTTGATATCTGGACCCCACAACATACTCACACTCCCAGAATCCCATAGCCTTGAGCCAGAAACGAGTTAAAGCGCTGCCAAACCTGGTTATTTCTTCCGTGTGGATGCAGCCTGATGCAGTCCCTCTCTCCCTCTCCTCCAGGGCTTTTTGGCACCTCCTCCTCAGGCCCCAAAAAAGTTTAGGGGCAGCACTTGCACTCCTCCTGGTTTTGCAAAATGGAGCCAGGGCCAGGAGGAGAGGAAAGGGTGTTTCTTGGCGCGTGTGCACGCGCAGCCCCAAACAAGCACCAGGACGCCATTTGCGCACCTCCTGAACCTGGTGCTTGTTTGAGGCTGCGTGCATGTGCGCACGTGCGCCAACAAGCGCCCTTTCCTCTCCTCCTGGCGGCACACAGCCCAGCAAAGCCAGGAGGAGCGCTTTTGGCGCCCTGGTGCTTGCCTGGGGTTGGAGCTGTGTGTGCGCGCATGCATGCTCCAAGAGGAGCACAAATGGCACCCCTGAACTTTTAGCACCCTAGGCAACTGCCTATGTCGCTTATATGGTAGAGCCGGCCCTGAATCTGCCTCTTTGGCAGTGTAAATAAGCTTTTTATTTGGATTGCACTGTATCATTCAAGGGAATGGAGACAGCTCCATTTTATCCCAAAATGATGGCATGTGTGAATAACAAAGGGAACTGGAAGAGATTTGCAAAGACAAAACAAAACGAGAACAACCCAATATGCATCAGTGTGATGATCCACAACTCCTCGGGACAAAAAAAATGAGTGTGATTGCCCCCTAAGTCTGTTCTTTGAGAGGAGCAGCTGAAGTATGTGACTGTGTCTTCCTGAGGGAGTGAATTCCTATGAAGTGGCAAAGGTTGTTGTGGCAGACATAAGCAATTTCTTTCTTTCTTTCTTTCTTTCCTTCCTCCATTTCTCTATCACCGTCTCCCCCATTTCCTCTCTCTGCTTGTCTCTCTCCTTGTTTTGGGGGGGTGTATGTGTGCTTGCATTGCTAGCATTTCTCTCTCTCTCTCTCTCTCTCTGTGTGTGTGTGTGTGTGTGTGTATACACACACACACACACACACACACATATACATATATATACACACATATAATATTTTAGTTAAACAACAAAACATACAAATTTTTCATATGTAAAAAACATACAAGGAAATACAAATCTAACTAACAAGAAGCAAAATAAAAAACTGAATTAAGAATATTAAAATACATATGCAAAGTAAAAAAGGAAAGAGGGAAACAAAGGATTCTAGCAGACCTTACTATGTCTCTTTTATATTACTTATCCAAAATTCCTAATAGTTTATTCCAAAGTTAATAATTGAAAAAATATTTACATCTATCATACAAATAAAAATCCTTCTCAAGGACCTAATAAGAATATAAAACATTTTAAAACAAATTCTCTACTTTGTATATCACTCTTCCAAAACCTCCCTCCCCCCCCATATATTCAATTAACATCTTCCACTCTTTCTTAAACTTATTCAAAGTGTTCTCATTCATTACCATAGTTTATCAATTTCCACTAAATCATTTAATTTCAAGCTTCTCATGAAGGGATTGTCGACTCTTTCCATCTTTCTGCATAGATCATTCTTACTGCACTTGTCATATAATGTAGTATTCTTCCATAAGTCTTCTCCAAATGTTCATCTAAAAGTTCTAATAAAAATATTTTAGGATCCAACTGAAGTTTAGTTTTTAAAATATCCTCCATTAATTATGAATTTGAATCCAGATGTTTTTAGCTGTTTCACAGATTCACCACATACGATGAAAAGTTCCTTCTTTTTTCTGACATTTTCAACACAAATTTGAGGAAACTTTATACAGCTTAGATATCTTTTGGGGAGTTAAATGCCAACAATATATCATTTTATTTCATATCATAACTCAAAATAAATTTAAATCCTTTTTTCCTCTCTTCTCCCATTGCTCTAAGTATATGTATGACCTACATTTTGTGCCCACTTAATCATGCATTTATTTGCCTGTTCTCAGTTTCCATTTTCAATAACATGTCATACATTTTAGATATCAATTTATCATCATTAGAGCACAGAAGTTTCTCAGACACAGAGTTTGAATCCTCAAAGTCCATTATCTTCATATTCATTTAAAATTTTTAATTGCCTATAAACCCAGTTAAGATTTATATCTTGTAATCTAATATCTTCAGATTAAAAAAAACAACCCTTATTACTGTACATCTTAAAATATCCTATTTCAACCATTTATCTTGATATTCTCTAGTAAACAAAGCTTCACGTTGTGAGAACCAAAAAGATATTTTAGAACAAATTCTAACTCTGCATTTCACCCAAATTCTTAGCAAAGATTTAATTAAAAATGATGATTTAAAAAGTTCCCCTTTCAGAGGTTAGGGATAAAGGCCCTCCCATGAATGTGGAAAACATGCAAACACTATTCCTTTTAACCTGAGAAGACAACTCACTAGGAATCTCCAGGTCCTCCACTACAACTCTGTGGTCAACATCTGCTAGAGGTTGATCACAGAATCATGCTGGAGGACCTACAAATGCCTAGAGAAGTGTTTTCTCTACGAACTTCTAGGTTCTCCAGCAAAACTCTATGGTCGGCTTCCAACACAATTGCGCTGGATGACTTAAAGATTCCTAGAGAGAACATATTAATCAAAACAGCAAAAATCAAATCTGCAAAAGTCAAAGCACACAAATGTGGAGGGTCAACTGTATTTTGTGTGGCTGACTTTCTCTTATGTTATCTCTTCTTGTCTTTTCCTTATCTTATACTGAGTATAGCCACCAGATGGCTATAAGAGACCAGAATATTAAGTGTTGGATCTATAGTATAAATGCTGACAGGATGGTAAATCAGGCTTTATTGTATACCTTTTACTGTTAAATGAAAACCAGCTGTGTGCATATTATGAATATTTATAAGTTGGAGTTAGTCACCAAGATAGTAAATACAGTCAGTCCTCCTTTGATTTTGCCGTGCTATAAGGGACACCATTTTACTATGCCATTGTAATTAATAGTAACTTGAACATCCAGATTTTGCTATCCATGGGGGGAGGGTCCTGGAAACAAATCCCAGTGGATATCAAGGGTTTACTGTATAGGGTTGTCCACTCCTTGTAAAAATGTAAATGCTGGTTTCTCCTTTTCTTATGCCAAGACTGTAGAATTAACAAGGGTGGAAGTAATATTCAAGACTGATGCAGAAAATAGACCATTTTGCTCAGGGAAATTCTGTTCACCATCTCAAGAATACAATTTGAAACTTGCAATTTGAGGATAGGCAGGAGTTCTCTGGTTGAATTCTATATGCCTCTCAATAAACTTCAAACTCCAGGATTCCATAGGATGCAGGGCCGGCTCTCCCATATAGGCCACGTTAAACCACCTTGACATGTTCAATATGCATAGCCATGTTAAACCATGTTAAGTGTTAAACCCAAAGGGTTTGGTTATGGAATAAGCCTCTGAAATATGCAAGAAGTCATGTTAAATAAAGCCATGTTAAATGCCCAAATGTGCTGTTGTGTGTGTTTTGGAATGGGGGGGGGTGCTTGGCCAGAAAGAGAAGAACATTTCTGCCATCTGTCTAGGAATAATGCCAAAATATCCCCTATTTTGAGCATGCCTATGTCCTACATTTGGGGCTAAATTTTGTCCTACATTTGTCCTACTTTTTTTACATTTGTCCCGGTTTGGAGGTTGACAGTTATGGCAACCCTAAGTGTGTACCTTCAAGAGGTTTTCTTGGGAGGTTTGTTCAGAGAAGGTTTGACTTTGCCATCCTCTGAGGCTGAGAGAGTGTGACTTGCCCAACGGTTTTCTTGGAAGATTTGTTCAGAGGGAATTTGCCCTCACCATCCCTTAAGGCTGAGAGAGTGTGACAAGCTCTGTGATGTCCCTCGTGTGCCGCACCATTTGGACACGGCGCATGGGCCAAGTCATTGACACGCGCCCAATGTAAACAGCGGTGTGCCAAGATGGTGCCCGTGGCCTCACGGTAGGACTCGGGACATTAAAAAATATAGGGGCCCCAAATATATTTTCTGCCCAGTGCGTCTCCATGCCTCCCGGTGTGAGGCCAGGGCAGACCATTGTTGGTGATCGATTTGGCCAAGCCTGAGATGTTGTTTCAGGGAGTCCTTGTATCTCTTCTTTGGGGCGCCTCTCTTACGTTGACCTGTAGCAAGTTCACCATAGAAAACTATTTTTGGGAGGTGATGGTCCTTCATCCTAGAAACGTGTCCTGCCCAGTGCAGCTGCTTCCTCAATAGCATGGCCTCAATGCTAGTGATACCTGCTTGGGGCAGGGACAGCAACATTCGTCACATAGTCAGTCCAGTGTATATTTAGAATTGTGCATAAACAGCGCTGATGAAAGCGTTCAAGGAGTCGTAGGTGTTGGCGATAGGTGACCCATGTTTCAGACCCATAGAGGAGAATAGACAGTACAGTGGCTCTATACACACTGATTTTGGTACTTCGCCTCAAGTGTTTGTTACTCCAGACTCTTTTGTGAGTCTATCCTCAATGGGATAGACGTGTGTTTAACCGTCAGTGACGGATCTTACCTGCAGCATTTCAAGCTTCTCCTGTAGCTTTTCACAAATTGGATTTTTCCATTCTTGAAAAGCTACAGGAGAAGCTTGAAAAGCTGCAGGTTGCATACAGGCTGCCTACAGCTCAACCATGGGGGAATGTGCTAAGATTTGTCATTGACAATTAAACGCGTGTCTATTTCTTTGCGGATATTTGTGTGCAATAGTCTCAGTAATTGTTTCATTTTTCACTCGGATGGTAAGTGTGTATTTGGATTGTAATATTTCAATACTTACACACTATAACTGGGACTTCACTTCACTGAGTGTTCGTCCGCAGAAATGAAATCAACTCTAACCTGAGTTGGGAAAAGTCAGGGGAGAAAGACTCATTCTTCTCACTAACAGTGAGAAAAGCTGTTTAAGAAGTACTTCAGTCAAGTGAGTCTTCACCTCAGGGGGATACCAAGGTTGGACTGTATCTTGATTTCAGTAAGGCTTTTGACAAGGTCCCCTATGATATTCTTGCTAGTAAAACATGTACTAGACAATGCAACTGTTAGGTGGATTATACATATTTATTATGGCACATAGCCAGCACAACGATAAGATATAATAATGACCACTTATACAGTCATAGAAACTCTAACTTGTGTCAACTTGCAGGGTGTTTTAAAAGGTTGTAAAAATGTTTCAAAGAATCTCTTTAGCATAGTTTGCATATCAATAACAAAAATTGATAAAAATAATAGAACAGTATAAAAAAAACCTATAGACCATCATATAACCATATAGGAAAGCCCCGTCAATCAGTTTACATAAGATAAAATTTCATACAGCAGATTACATGGTGTTTGCAATAACAATATCAGCCATAATTAGACTTCCAAATTTCACTGAATCTACCTTTCCAAAGGGTAATAGCAGCTGCAAGAAATTTAGCAACTCTGCTAGTTACATCTTCATTTTGGTCTGCTAAAAAATATTTAATATAAAATTTATTCTCCCTTCCAGGTAAGTACTTAACAATAGGAGTTATATAAAATGCACGGGTCTCTATATAAAGGGGGCAACTAAGAAGAACATGACTAATTGACTCAATCTCCTCAAGGCCACAGGGACAAAACTGACAACGGTAGGGTACCTTATTGTACCTCCCTTCCAGAACTGCTGATGGCAGAATATTTAATCTTCCCAACATAAAGGCCCTTCTTTACTTAGGGATGGTCAAATATTCAAAATATCTAGCACATTTTCCAGTTTCCCCAGTTTCCCCAATAACAAAATGTAGTGGTGATTGACTTCTATGACTTTGCAAGTCAATATCTTTAATTCTCTGCGTGATAGTAATTTTTGCCTTGTTGTAAGCTAGTGAAGATATAAATGATAATGATAGCCCAATAGAGGACAACTTCATGGCTAAAGATTTATTCCAGGTAGAAGTAAAAAGGTCTATTAAGATTAATTGTGCCAAGCCGACTGGTATAAAGAGCAATTTTAACCAAAAATTGAATTTGCGGATCCACATACGTGGTTAGGTGGATTTGTAATTGGTTGACCAGCCAAACCCAAAGGGTGCTCAGCAGTGGCTCCTCTTCATCTTGGAGAGAAGTGACTAGTGCCACAGGGTTCGGCCCTGGGCCTAGTGCTATTCAACATCTCTATCAATGACTTGGATGAAGGGATAGAGGGTATGCTTGTCAAATCTGCAGATGACACCAAATTAGGAAGAGTGGCTAGTGATCTTACCCCAGAGGATAAGATCAAAATTCAAAATGGCCTTAATAGATTAGAAAGCTGGGCTGAAACTAACAAAATTAATTACAACAGGGAGAAATGTAAGATACAGCACTTAGGCAGAAAAAATGAAATGGATTGATATAGGATGGGGGACACCTAGTTTGACAACAGTACATGTGAAAGGGATCTAGGAGTCCTAGTAGACCAGAAGTTGAATGTGAGTCAACAGTGTGATGCATATTATTAATGTGCATTCTGATTATGCAAATTCAACATATTAATTATTGCACTTTTTCCCCCCCTGCCTTCTGGGCCTGTTGGGGAAAATGGGGAGGAAATGGAAGGAAAAGTTAACAATGCTATACCTGGTGGCTGCTGGGTGGAATGAAGCTCCCACCAATGTCAGTCTTCTTATATAGCTTTCTGCTTCTTCATGACTGTCACATTTTAACCTACTCATTGGCCTGTGATGAAGAAAAAAATCTGGGATTTACTGCTTCAATTGACCCAGCTGGCCAGGACATTTTTAGTCCCTAAGAGCTGGGATTTTCCAAGTTTTCTGGGACAAATGGCAACCCTACATGGACAGCCTAAAATACAAATAAGTGGCTCCTTCAACAGATCAAGCCTGAAATCCTTTGGAAGCCAAGATGATCAAACTGAGGCTGTCATAATTTGAGTACGACCTCTTAAATCATGAGAAATCATGACTCATTAGAAAAGAAAATGACGCTAAGAAAGGTAGAAGGTAGTAGAAAGAGAGGAAGACCACATGTCAGATGGATATTCCATCAGTGAGGTCACAAGAATGAATTTACAGGACCTAAGCAGAGCAGTGGAGGATAGGGGATCTTGAAGATACCTCATTCACAAGCTCACCATGAGTCAGGGTCAACTCAAGGGCAGTTAACATAAACAAGTGGGCTACAAGACATAAAAACCCTGAAAGACCAGATATTTTTCCTAGTTCTTCAAACAGTATGAAGTGACAAATCTAGCTAAAGACAGGGTCTGTGTTTTGGGGTCAGGGCAGTGGTTTCAGTCTAACAGAGACTTATTTGATTCTATAACATCTGGATTCCTGAAAGCAAGGTTGGCTTTCCCAAAACAAAAGATATACCATGGCACACAGATTAGGTGACACCTGCCAAGAGTTCTTTGGATTCATGAAGCTCTAAACCACTGAATGTCCTTAGTCATTTGCCCCAGTGGCACCCCTGATAATCCGGCTTTACCCTCTATTAACACTCCCTTGTCAGGTCCAAAGGATTTTTTTTGCAGGTATCGCCTAATCTCCACTGATAGTCCTCTTCACAGAAATTTGATGGGAAACCTATAACAGTGCAGAAGAGTTCAGGCATTTTTGCCAATTTAGACTGATGAAAAATTTAATTTCTTCCATTAAATAAAGCCATGAAGGAGGGTTTGATGTGTATAATTTCAAAGAAGCATAGTTTTATCTACAATGGCCCACTCCTTGTTTCATAAACAACAAGTGCAAAGTATTCCTTCCTGTGGAAATGATCTCAGCAGCCTTTCCACCATTCCAGAGGCAAGAAAACTGTGTCTCTTCCAGATCTGCCTGGAATTAGAAAAAGAATCCAAGGTGATAAGGTGGGGCACTGCTACTGACAAAATTTGTGTTATCTCCTTGTTTTCTCCTTACATGGTCTGGTGGATGCATTGCATTGTGTCAGCTGAAATATGACCTTGTAAGGATGGTGGTATGCAAGAGCATGTTTTTAAAAGAATCGGACACCAGCCAGTGGGTTCTCCGCAGTGCTTGTGTAATGGAAATTCTCCTCTCCAACCATTAGTTATTCTCTTCTGTAAACACTCCCACTAGTTTGAGAAATGGGAGAGCTTTGGCCAGAGCAAAGAGCTTGATACTTATAAGTGTTTTTTGTATACATAATTAGAAGCTTTTGTTCCAACTTGATTTCTAGAGGAAAATCAGCTCATCTCTTAGGGATAGTTTTCCATGCCATTTCCTGGAAACTAGAATTGCACAAGTAGGGTCTCATGATTACTCTTGTTTCGACTGTATTGCAGCTGCAGGTATGACACTGGGTAGGGAGGAGAAGGACTTACCCTCTTTCTACAGTCTGATTATATATAAGAGTTAACCTTCTCAAGCTGCTTTTCTCCACAGATGGGGACAATTATACAGGTCTTCCTATAGGTTGAAAGCAGATGGAGGTATGTGTGATTACTGAGTGGGAAAATTACCTATGAGGAAAAAAGGTAACCCCCATACTTCTATTCCAATAAATTTTGAACACCCCACAAACTAAAAGACAAAGAAACAAAAACCAGAAGCTAATCCACGTATCTAGTGCGTCCATCAGCGGCCTTTAACAAGTGACTCATTCTCAGTTTAATTCTCTCATAGCCCCTGTCCCCAGCCAGGGCCAAAAAGTCCTTGTGCTCCTCTAAAGATCCTCCTTCCTGGCCTTGGAATTCTCTACAGGAAGTAAGAGCAAAAAGACCTTGTTCTCTCTCCAGACCTACCCTGCTTCCATTGGACTTTTCCACAGGAAGTAAGAGCAAGTAAGACTTTCGGCTCCCTGAGGACCACCTCCTACTTGCATTGGACTCTTCCTCAGAAAGCCTGAGCTGGCAATAGCCTCTAAAGCCGCTTTAACACCTCAGTAAGAGAGAGCCAGCTACAGTTTTTCTTTTTTCTTTCCTGTTTCTGCCATTGTCTCACCTTCTCCCATTGATCACTGGGCAGTGAATCCTATCCTTCCCATGGCTCCACACATTTCTCCTAACCTGATCCCCATTCGGCCTCTTCCTGTCTCCCTGCTTCCATTCCTCTGTTCCCTCTGGAACTGTTGCTGAGGGTCGAGGAGGAGGGGTTGGTATCTTGCTATCTAACTCCTGCCAGTTCCAAGTTCTACTCCCCCCCCCAGCTATCATTTCTCTTCTTTTGAGTTTCATCCTATTAGACTCTTTTTTCCTCTACAGTTCTGGGTTGCAGTTATCTATCGCCCTCCTGGTTCAGCTACCCAGTTCCTCTCAGACTTTGAATCATGGCTGACATTCCTTTTTTCAGATTCAGTCCCCACTTTGATCCTAGGTGACTTTAATATCCATGTTGACGATTCCAATAACCCTACAACGTCTCACTTCAACTCTCTCTCTGAACATGAGTCAACAGCGCAATGCGGTAGCTAAAAAGGTCAATGCAATTTTAGGCTGCATCAATAGAAGTATAGTGCCTAGGTCAAGGGAAGTAATAGTGCCACTGTCATTTTCAATAATGTATAAATTATGTTTAAAATTGGAATTGGAGAAAGAAGCAATCAAACCCTGTATGATTAAATGGGCCAGGAATATTGGACATACAATAGATTTGGAAAAATGGGAGAAAGCATGGGAGAATGACTTAAACTTTACGTTATGTATGGACATAAAGGAAAACCTGCTAAAAATGATACACAGGTGGTACATTACGCCATCTAGATTAGGTAAGATATATAATAATAACACCAAGTTATGTTGGAAGTGTAATGAAAATATTGGTACATGTGGTGGTCTTGCTGTAAGGGAAATATCTTTTGGAAAGAGGTGCATAGTATAATTCAAAACATATTTCAAATAGAAATTGCCATGGAATCAGAAACATTCCTCTTAAATATGATCGAAAACAAAAAAATTAGAGAAAAACTCAAACCAATATTATACTTGATAACAATGGCAAGGATATCGCTAGCTCAATATTGGAGAAATACATAATTGCCCACAGCAGATTTTTGGTTAATGAAAACATTGGAAGCAGTTGAAATGGATAGGATTAGATGTCATTAAAAGAAAAACCTGTTGAAGAAAAGCAAATATGGGACCCATTAATGGAATTTTGTAAAAACATATGGTCAAATTAAGATAGATAGGGCAGACGGAATAAAAATTTATAATTATTTGAGTAAGATAGTAAATAATAAGGTTTATGTAAATATACAAAGATACAAGCTTGTAGTTAAAGACAATCTTTTTTACAAACCGACGAAGAAAATCCAGCAAATGCTTTGCTCAGCCAAGGACCAGAGAGACCCTTTTACAGCCACAGAAGTTTACCGCATACCATGCAGCTGTGGACAAGTCTACATAGGGACCACCAAACGCAGTGTGCAAACCAGAATCAAGGAACACGAGAGGCACTGCAGACTGGGCCAGCCAGAAAAATCATCAGTAGCAGAACATGCCACAATCCATCCTGGGCATAAAATACTGTTTGAAAACACTGAAATTCTGCCAACCACTACCATGTCAAGATGCACAGGGAAGCCACTGAAATCCACAGACATCTGGATAATTTCAACCGAAAAGAAGAAACCCTTAAAGTGAACAAAATTTGGCTACCAGTCCTGAAGAATAGCAAAATGAGGACTCAGCAAATGCAAATGGGAAACCACTCAGAGTCAGGGGTTTCCCAGCAGATAATGATCACCAATTAGCAGACACTAATCCTCTTTTGCATTAGCCTCCCAGCCTGAGGCCAGCCATAAGCACAGAACAATACACATGCAAATCACTCCTGCATTCCCAGGCTCACACAGTATATATAGACCTACTTTTTACAGGCAAGCATTCTCTGAAGATGCCAGCCACAGATGCTGGTGAAAGGTCAGGAAGAAACTCTTCTAGAACATGGCCCGAAAAACCCACAAAAAACTAAACACCTGGTTTAGGTGCCATATTTCTCTTAGGCACTAGATGGCAAACCTTAAACACACCATAGGCCTCCTCATCCTTCATTTGACCTGTCTGTTCTTTTAGGGAGAAGATAGACCCAAAAGGTACATCATGGAATTCTGACAAACCCTCTTTTTCCTGAGACATCATTTTATGTACACTTAAAAGAAAAACTTGTCAATATCAACCATAATTAGTGTTAGATGTAAGGTGGACATTTATACTGTGGTTACAGTGGCTAGAAATTATTTTCTAGGATCATTTTAAAATACTGATTTGATGTTGTTAACTACCCTCAAGTTGACTTTGGCTCATGGCGACCCTGTGGATGAGACATCTGTCCTTAGTCTCTCTGCTCAGGTCTTGCAGACCCAGGCCATGTCCTCCCTGAACAAGTCTAACCATCTGGCATGTGGTCTTCATCTCTTTCTACTGTTTCCCACCTTTCCTATCATTATTGCCTTTTCCAGTTACAGTGGTGCCTCGGGATACGAAATGATCGGGTTACGAAATTTCCGGGATACGAAAAAGTTGGATTGGCAAAAACTGTTTCGGGTTACGAAATATTTTTCGGGTTACGAAATTCATTTGGCGCGAAATTCAAATGCTGCAAAGTGCAGCTATAGGCTTTCCAGTGCTAACGGAAAAGTGTTTCGGGTTACGAAATTTTCGGGTTACGAAAGGAATGGCGGAACGAATTAATTTCGTAACCCGAGGCACCACTGTATTCATTTTTCCTTATGGCCAAAGTATGACATCTTCAATTATTCTGGCTTCCAGGGATAATTTGGGCTTGATCTATTCTAGAAGTCATTTGTTTCTCTTCTTGGCTATCTACAGTATTCTCAGCAGTCTTCTCCAATACATCTCAACTGGTGTGAAGTCAAAGGCTTTCATGGCCGGCATCCATAGTTTTTTGTGGGTTTTTCGGGCGATGTGGCGAAACGTCAGGAAGAAACTCTTCTAGAACATGGCCACATAGCCTGAAAAACCCACAAAAAACGATCTCAACTGATTGGATTTTCTTTCTATTGGCTTTTTTCACTTACCAGCTTTCATATCTGTACATGGTGATGGTGAATACAGTAGCTTGAACTATTCTCACTTTAGTGTTTAGAGTTATGTCTTTACACTTTATGATCTTGTCTAGTTCTTTCATAGCTGCTCTTCCCAACCCCAGTCTTCTTATTTCTTGATTACAGCCATCAATTTGATCAATATTTGATCCAAGATATAGGAACTCTTTTACTGTTTCAATGCTCTCATTATCTAGAGTGATTTTTTTTTAATGTTTAAGCCCTAAGTGGTCTTGGTCTAGGTCCGTGGTGGCGAACCTGTGGCATGCATAGCTGTCTCTGAGGGCACGAGGTGGCCACAGCAACTAGAGGCGGGGAGGTGCATGCAGATGGCCTGGCTCTCCTGTGGAAAACTGAGGCACAACAAGCAGGGGCAGTGCATGGCCCTTCCAGCCAGATGCTCTGCCCCTTCTGGCTGGAAGGCCCACACCTTGCTATGCTATGGGGTTCTGGGAACTGTAGTTTAGTGAGGTGTAATGAGGCCATCCATGGTGTTTTCTTGGCAAGATTTCTTCAGAGGAGGTTTTCCATTGCCCTTCTCTGAGGCTGAGAGAGTGTGACCTGACTCCAGAAGTTCTGCCCCCGGAAGGCAGAAGTCCTACATCTGGAGGTTCCATCCCCTGGTGACATCTGGTGCGAGAACGCCACTGAGTTTGGGCAGTTCTTCTCTAAAAGGTTCACCATCACTGGTCTAGGCTGTTGGTAGGACAACCTGCTGTCATACTAGGCAGTAATATCAGTCTCCCAGGCCTTACTCTCTGTCCCAACACATTAGTGGAAATGATCTTGATTGGTACCAGGGACAGGACCTTTAGTAACAGTGGGCCCATGCTTTTGGAATATTCTGAGATCTCTTCCATGTCCTGTTTTTTCACATGATGTGAAAACATTAATTTTACAAAACATATTTTTGAAGACATTATTATGAGCTTGGTGGTATGGAGCTTACAGCCCTTCCATATCTATTTTTTATTTTATTTTAAAAGTACTTCTGATTTCCACTTTTTGACCTAAATTCCCAATGCTATTCCTAACAAGAACCAAATCAATTGCTGATTGATTGCCAGAGTAAAAACTGGAGACAGCTCCTGTCCCTTTAACGTTTATGTAGAAGAGGGAATTTCAGCAGGTGTTGCTTTTTACCTGGTTCCATGCCAAGCAGCACCTACCGAAATTTCCTTTTCTGCTTAACAGTAAAGGTACAAGACAGTCACCTCCACATTTCAGTATGACAACCCTAACTGATGAATGATGAACCAACACCATTGGAGCCAACATGGTGTAGTAGTTTATGTGTTGGACTAGAACACTGAGATGCCACAGTTTGGATGTTTGCTGAGCCATGGATACCTTGGGCAAGTCATACCCTGTCAGCCTCAGAGCAAAGCAACAGTAAATCCCTTCCGAACAAGTTCTGCCAAGAAAACTCTGTGGTCACCATCAGTCAGAAATGATGTGAACAACAAGGGACCAACACATTGGTAAATTGCATTTATTCAATTGGTCTTCTTTAGGTGAGACTACCCACTGGATTCATGTCTTTGTCTCTCATTCTCCAATAATCTACGTATTTGCACTTGAGGTCTGGAGTAGAGATTTTCAAGGAGACATTCCTCTTCCTACCAACCTAGTATTTTGCTTTCACCTACCAGAGATTATTGATTTATCACTGTGAGGAAGTGCAGTAAACTAGGTTCCCTGACTACAGTAGAAAGAAATAATATAGGTCTAGGCTGAAAGTCTAGGTTGTAGGAAATAATATGAGTCTAGGTTACAGGAAAACAAGTTTATCATCACTTGTTGTCCTTGTATTGCAATCCTTGCATAATCACTGCCTGGATGACTGGCTTCCTCTGTGGTTTGCAGTACCTTGCCCCACCCTGTCCTGTTGTACCACACTAAAATGTTTCACATCCTCAATCTTGGAGGACACCCTCCACTGTCATCAGTACATGAAGAGTGTTATGCTCTTTCCAATTTTTCTTTGATTTCCAAAAAGGAATCCAGTCTCACTGGAGCAAAGAGTGCTAAGAGGAAAAACTGAGTTTCTCACTTCTAACAAGACTCTTCAGCCAAGACCCAAATGCCTTCATTTTTTTATTGTTCTGTGATAAATAGGTAGATACAGAAGGATTTGGAAAAAATGAATTTACAGGAAAGCATTTTGGCCAGTATCCAGTGGACACTTGTATGAGGAACTGAGAGCCTCTACAGACTGGTGTTATACACTGGTGTGGGGGCATGGTGTATGCAAGCTAGCTGCCCCCACACCAGCATCATGCCGCATGTCCAACCACATGGCAGGGGGCTTCACGGTGCTCTGTTGGTGCAACATTTAAATGTGCTGTGCCAAAGGAATGCTGAAAAGCCACTGCAGCAACAGCTAGGGTACCCTTTCCATGGCATGCAAAGGAGCTGCTTTTTGCAGCTTCTTTTTGTGCCATGGAAAGGCCAGCTTGGGGCTGCGGCATGCGGTTGTCATGGCCCCGATCTAGTGCTTCCCTTAGGAGCCATCTGTTGAGCCCCCTAGTTTCAAAAAGTTTTTCTCCCTTGGTTTATTTATTTCAAAGTAGATGTTCCTGAACCCATTTCCCTGGTAATAGGGTTGCCATAATTCCCTACCTCAAAACCGGGACATTGTGCAGCAAAATGTAGGACATTTAAAAAAATGGAGGACACACCAAATTAAAGGTAAAAAACATAAATAAATTTTTAAAACCCATTACGCTCCCCTCTTAGGCCCTGGGCCTCCCTGCTGCTCATCTGCCGTCCTCAAAGGGAGGTGGATGTGGCAGTAGAAGGCCTAGCACCCACCCCACACCCAAGCACCTTTACTTTATCTTCTGGGGCCTCTGCCAAGGCCCCAAGCAAGCATGATGGCCCCAATCCCTTCTGCTGGTTGAGGCTTCAGTGGAGCTGCTGAGCGCAGCACCACTGCCAAGGCCCCACCAGCACTGGTGGAGGCCTCCCTGGCGCTGGCCTTGCTGAGGCCAGTGGAGCCCGCGGCCGTAGCCCCGACTGCAGAGCCGCCTCCCAGGCCTCACCAAGGGCGGAGGAGCCTGTAGCCGGAGCCCCCACCGCGGAGCCGCCTCCCAGGCTTTGCCGAGGCCAGAGGAGCCTGCGGCCGGAGCCCCGACTGCAGAGCCACCTCCCAGGCCTCGCCGAGGACGGAGGAGCCGGCGGCCGGAGCCCCAACCGCGGGGCCGCCTTAGAGGCCTTGCCGAGGGCAAAGGAGCCCATGGCCGGAGCCCCGACTGCAAAGCCGCCTCCCAGGCTTCAGCAAGGGCGGAGGAGCCCGCGGCCGGAGCCCCCACCGCAGAGCCGCCTCAGAGGCCTTGCCGAGGCCAGAGGAGCCTGTGGCCGGAGCCCCGACTGTGGAGCTGCCTCCCAGGCCTTGCCGAGATCGGAGGAGCCCGCGGCCGGAGCCCCAACCGCGGAGCCACCTCAGAGGCCTTGCCGAGGCCAGATGAGCCTGCGGCCAGAGCCCCAACTGTGGAGCCGCCCTCAGCGGCACTTGCTGAGGGCGGGGGAACCCGCGGCCAGAGCCCAACCACGGAGCCACCTCAGAGGCCTTGCCGAGGCCGGAGGAGCCCACGGCTGGACCCCGACTGCGGAGCTGCCTCCCAGGCCTCGCCGAGGACGGAGGAGCCCGCGGCCGGAGCCACAACCGCAGAGCCGCCTCAGAGGCATTGCCGAGGCCAGAGGAGCCCGCGGCCGGAGCCCGACTGCAAAGCCGCCTCCCAGGCTTCAGCAAGGTGGAGGAGCCCATGGCCGGAGCCCCCACCGCGGAGCTGCCTCAGAGGCCTTGTGAGGCCAGAGGAGCGGCCCCAGCAGGCCACAGAAACAGCTGCACTGGCGGCGGCGGCAGTGGACTGCAAGAGCGGCCAAAGGGCCGCCACAGTGGCCCCTAACAAAGCCCGGGGGGCTAATCCAGGACAAAGGCCCAACCAGGACAGGACCGTGCAGACCGTCATAACCTGGGAAAGTCCCGTCCCCGGGCGGGATATGGCAACCCTACCGGTAATATGTATGTAGGCCATATCCTCTAACTGCCAAGATTTGACAGAGAAAGTCCTGATTAATTCTGTCATCCTGTTCTTCAGCTGCCTTTAAAATGTCCCCGTTTCTCTTTCATCTGCCCATTTCTCCCCACTCCTCAGTTTACTTCATGTTTTGAAAATTGGTCAGTGTGCAAAAGTAGTTTGAGGCCCCATTACAGACGGGCCTTTGCTCCGACCCCAGTATGCACTAGGGGTTAGCCGAGGACACAGCGTCCAATCAAAGTCCGTCAAGAACGAATCAGTCCGAGAAGAGAACATTTAAGCAGTGGAGAGTGAGATTAGGGGATCAATTTGGGAATGCTGCCGGGAAGAGACCCGTTTTTATTGCCTTCTTAAAGGCCTCCAAAGATGTTAGTTGGCAGATCTCGTCCAGCAGATCGTTCCAAATTTTTGGAGAGACAACAGAAAACGTCCTCTGGGAATTAGTTACCAGCTCTAGTTCTCTCTAACGGCAGTAGATTCTTCCCAGAGGACCTGAGAGTGCAGGAAGTATTATATGAGAGGAGGAGTTCCCTCCGTTAAGCTCGGACCCAGGCCATGTAGACTTTATAGGTAATAACCAACACCTATACTGTGCCCGGAAGCTAATAGGTAGCCAGTGAAGAGTTTTAGAATGGGTGTGATAGAATCAAACTTGGAACTCCCAGTCACCAATCTGGCTGCCATGTTTTGAACCAGCTGCAGCTTCCGAACATGGCATAAGGGTTGCCCCATGTAGAGTGCATTGCGAGAAATCGAGACGAGAGGTTACCAGGGAGTGTACAACTGTTTCAAGGTTTTCCTGTTCCAGAAGGGTCATAGCTGGCGAATCAGCTGGAGCTGATAGTGGGCACTCCTGGCTGTCGCATCCACTGGGACAACAGGTGAAGGGACGAGTCGAGGAGCACCCCCAAGCTGCGAACACAGTCCTTTAGGGGAAGTGTGACCCCATCCCGAACTGGGATCTTCACCATACCTGAATTGGGATTGCCTATTGAACAGTACCTCATCCAATGCATTACTGACTTCAGATGTCATTCAGGGAGAGATGCCATCCTTGGTCACTGAAGCAGTCCATGCTTTGATAACGTGTTTCCTGCATGGCAGGGGGTTGGACTGAACGGCCCTTGTGGTCTCTTCCAACTCGATGATTCTATGAAAATTCATTGTCCACTGACCTATGAATTACAGACCAAGACTGTAAGTCAAAACACATCTAACTTCTGTTTGTAGGAAGAATCTGATGAGGACCCTGGGCATCCATTTTCAGCCATGTATTCAAGTCGTTAGTCCAGCAGAATCTTTCAATTTGTTCTTTTCTGCCTCTGTAGCTGGATCATAAACTTGATATATTTATATGGATTGTTTTCCCTGAAGTCCATCATTTCCTGAAGATTTTGCTGGTTTAAGAAAAGAAATTATTTCTTTGTGGAGCAATGGAGTATTTATACATGTTTACCATATTATTATGGGTTTTTTTTTAGAGGAAGAGGATTAAAGTTATTGTTAGAATCCTGTTAGTATTCTACCAGATAGTGTTTGTAGTGTAGTATAGTAGTTGGGGGATGATGGGGCTTTGGCTGCAGTAGAAGTGTAGATAGAAGTATAGTAGTGCATAAGCAGGGCCAGGTGGTCTTATCTAGTGGCCTTGAAGGCCTGGCTCCGAGCGCTCAGAGCTTGGGAATGTGCTTTCACTTCTGTGGGAATCAGGAGGGGGCTTCGCTGGGGGTTTCTGCTTGGGAGGGTTTTGGCTTTTGGGAATTCTGTTACTTTGTCTTGGGGAGGGTGTGTGGTTAGTCTCAGCTAAGAAGCTGAGTAAGGACAATGTCTGATTTGGATCTATCAATAAAGTGCTGTTGATTTATCAATCAAGCTGACTGGTTGATTTGTCTGGGATTCGGGTGCTAACTTGACAGTTAGCTGGACTCCCCATACTAACTTCTGCAACAACCATGACGGACCAGGAGACGCGGGGCATGGTACATCTCCAAGAAAAGCCCAAACGATCGAGGGCGGGGACACTCAGACGGAAGCCCCAGGAGGTGGGGGCTGTGCCAAATGGCGGTGAGGCAGCAGTTGCCAACAGACCCAATGGAAAATGGGCAGTGGTTTGGTCTGCCAGTGGGCGCCACCGCGAACGAAAGGCGAAGGCTGTCGGCACGCTGGTCGGACTGGACACCGGCTTCACGCAGCCGTGCCACTGCCTCCTGGGGAAGAAGCCCGACTTGGAAACGCAGGTTACAACAGCTGACGGTGGACATGGAGGGGTTCAGGGACACCCTGGCCAACGATCCTAGAGGTCCTCCAACGGTCACGGGGTGAGGAGGAGGGGGAGCAAGGAGCCAGGTGCGGTCCGGCCCGGGCCCCAGCAGCAGTGCCCCCCAGGGCGGGAGCTGGCGCGGGAGCTGGGAGGACTGGGAGAAGACGCTTTGCCCCAGGGGCCCCCACCAGACAAACCAAAACCAAAACCGGCACCACCGGCGGGCACCCCCCCAAAGACAGAGCGCAGGAGGCCCAAGCCAGAAGGCTGAGTCAAGTTTGATGGGGATCCCAAACTGCCTTACTTCCTACTCGCAAGTAGCAGACCACATGGAGGAGTGGGGACCCACTTTCCCCAATGAGGCAGCCAAAGTAAAGGCGTGGCTAGACACCTCAAAGGGGAGGCGGCGAATTGGTGGTGCAGCTCTACGATGCCAGGGCCGCTGAGGCTAAGAAAGCCTAGCAGGTTTTGAGAGCTTAAGGGCCCAGATTTGAAGATCCCTTTCGGGCTAGCATTGCCCTGGCTGAGTCAAGGCTTTGGATCAGGGTCCAGGTCGGTGTCTGAATATGCAATGGAGTTCAGGAGACTGGTGCCCCCAAGGTCGGACTGTACAGAGGGAATGAAGATTCAGTACTTTAAAGAGGGCTGCGTCCGAGATTGTGAGTGGGCTCTCACTAGAGGCAAACCCCCCCACCGCGATGGAGTTGATCAGACTGGCTTGAGAGCGGAGGCATCCAGCAGGAGGTCCAAGATGCTGGCTCAGGAGAGGAGAGCAAAAGATTCCCAAAGGAAAGGGACCAGGGCCCCAACACCGAAAGGTAAAGGCCAAGGAAGCTCTGCGGAGAGCGAGTGGAGAGAGACGCAGGCTGGCCTGTGTTGAAGTGTGGCAATAAAGGCCCCATTATTGCAGCTTGCCCTGACAGAAGGCCAGGAGAGGAAATCTAACCCCCCCGCCGACCCCCCTTGGCAAAGCGGCGAAAGGGGGGGAAAAGGCAAGTCAGAGAAAAGGGCCCCACCGATCGCCACCTGCAGGGCCGCAGGAAGGGGACAGAAGTTGGACGGTGTGGAAGTTTCGGAGCCTGAAGGGGCCTTTAAACTACCAGAAGCCTGCCTTAGAAAGCGCGAAAGGCGGCTAATGATCTGAAGCCGCGGTGCGAATGGTGAGTGGGGTTTGTCCCCTCTATTTTCAACTTGACTGTGACTTTATGGTGGGTTGTCGAAGGGAAAAGGCCATGCAACTAATTGCGGCCCTGGCCCTTGACTGTGGGTGCACCGATGCTTATAAACCCTGCTTGTGGTCAGCAGTTTTTTTTGACATTGCAACTCATCCCTTGCAGGGCCCATCCCTTCACACCAGATGGATGGGTTTTGGATGGGGGCAAGCACGCGTAAGAAAAAAACCGCCCCCTTGTGGCTTGGTGTGCAGCCATTGGGAGCACTCCAGCTGGTGGTGGGGCCCACCCTACAACTACCATTTGATGCTAGTATCGACTTTTGCATCACCACAGCCCCTCTTTAAGATGGAGGGACAGGACAGTTGATTTTGATGATCCAGTCTGCAGAGACATTGCCTTGACCAGGCCGTGGTTGCTCCCTCTCTCTCCGCCGGTGCCACGCCCGGGTGTTGACTCCGAGGGAGGAGAGCCGGCGGCCCCATTTAGGACTATGCAATGCCATGGGACATTAAACTGTGTTGGGGAGGGGAGGTTTCTTCCCTCACTGCCATATCATATTTGCAGGGGTTTTTGAAGCTAAGGAGTGTGATGTGTTGCCTCCGCATAGAGAAGACGGACTGTGCCCTTGAAATAGGCCGGGGCGCCACTGCCTAAAGCCCTAAGTTATACATCACTGACCCCAAGGGGAAACTTACCACCCTAAAAGAGTTTTATCGAGAAAACTTGGCCAGGGGATTTCTATTAGACCATCGACTTGACTTTTGGCTTTGCTCCTGTCTTCTTCAGGGAAATAGAAGGATTGGCTCTTTTGCTGGTTTGGTCATCGGGAACTATCGCAATCTGAAGAAATTGGGATTTGTAAGTAATAATAAATACCCCCTTGCCTTTTATGAAAAAAAAAAATGAAAAAAGACATGTTGGGACGTTTGGTCCAGGCAAGTATTTTACAAGTTGGACTTGAGGGTATGCTTACTACCAGATTGTTCGATCAAGGAGGTGGAGAAAATACAAGGACTGCATTTAACTGCCCTTGGGGGCATTTGATATATCTAGTTCTTCCTTGTTGGCCTGGCGTTGGGGGGGCGCCAGGGATTTTCTGATGCAGGCGTGAACGAGATGTGATTTTGCGTACTACATGACCTATTATTTTGGGGGTAAGGGTCCTGGTTGTACTGGAATGATGTGCTTCATTTACTCAAAATGGATTGGATAGCCACATTAAGTTTGGTCTCGAGAGGTACTCAAGAAGGAACTGCCTGGATAATAGTTGTATGTTAAAAACTGTTTCTAAATGCCATTTTCCACACAGGAAAGATTGGACTTTTTGGGTTGTATAGAGTTTCCAACCAGGGATACATAGAAATTGGATTCCTGCTAAGGTTGTGCAAACTGTACTGGACTGGGCGCCCCCTTAGGAACCGCAAGGATGTTCAGGAGGTTTTTTCTTGGGCTTTGACCAATTCTTTATAGGACAATTCATTCCTGATTTTGCCAGAATTAGCTTTGCCTATAACTGATCTGCTTAAAACCAAAACCAGTGCAGATGACAAGAAAGGGGGGGAGGAGGAGGGGGATGGGGGGGAGGGAGGCACCAAAGGGGAGCAAGGTAAAGAAAATCCCAAGCCTTCTACTCCATATTCGGTGGTCAGAGGAGAGTTGCCAACGGGGTGGCTTTTTTTTTGACAATGAGTTGGTTTGTTCAGTAATGAACCCATTTTTGCTTAATGACCCCGAATAGAGCTAGGGGGATTGCATTCTAGGGTAATGTGATTTTAAGGGGGCCCTTTGTTTGTTACAAGTTGGAATTTTTGGCATGAGATATTGAATTTGCTAGTGGGCAGCGGTTTATGGTTTTGTTGCAAGGGACGTCGAGATGAGAAGTTAGGCCATGTGACTTACCTGTCTAGGAAGTGTTCCACAAAGGAGGAGCGTACGGTTTGGCCGTTGGGTGAAAAAAAAAGAAAAAACTGAGGCCGTAGTGCCAGAATTAAAGGCGATGTGGAAGTTGGGGATTCTTAGAGGGTGCAGGCCACAACAAGTCGCGAGATGGGGGGGTTTGAAGTGTGGGAGGGGGGGGGGGCGGACCACAGGAAGAGGAAACGTGGAGTTCAGTCAGGTTGCAAAGTCCGTCGAAACGTGACCCCAAATACAGAGGAGGCGGTGGAAAAACCAAAAGGACGGGGTTTTTACAAAAGTACAAGGAGTTCATAGGTGAAATGTCGTTACCAGGGCGGCCAAAATTTTGGGTGAATGATGGAGGTTGCCGATTGCCAGGGGAGAGGGCATAAAAGAAGGAGGGGAAAGAGGGCTCATAGGTCCATATGGAGGAAAAATCTTATTTCTCTGAACAAGTAAGTTGGGCCTCAACAGTAGCAAGTTGGTAGAGTAATTAATAGCAGCAAGGCCAAGGGCTTCATCACAGCCCCTTCCACTAACTAAGTCTGTTAGGACCCTGCTTGGATTGAAGGATTCTGCTACGTGATCCAGGCAGGTCGGTGGGGGGGGCGGGGTGGGGTTAGAGGAGGCAAGATGAATGGCTTACTGAGCCACAAGGAATCTTGCTGTCTCGTAATTGCACAGGGGACTGGTGGGTTTAAAGAACTGCTTAAAGTTTCTATTGTCCGGCTTCTTTGAGAAGAGGACATTTGTTTTTTTTTAAGAAGCTCTTGCCAATAAATGATTTCTTTAGTTAAACGTAAGCTTGCTGGTATTGGTGGGTTTTTATCTTTGAAGAGACTTGGCACAAACATACGTCAACACTTATTGGTGGGATGGTTTGTTTGGAGCGCGGATTTGTGGATGCTTTTGTAAAGAGTTGCCCTGTTTGTGGTAGGGCCAAGCCTGTAGTTGGACGGAAAAGCCCAGAGGTTTACTGGACCTTGTGCCCACGCCAGACTCACCCTGGGAAACACATTGCATTGGATCTTTTTTTATAACTGATTTGCCACACAGTGTAAGTTTTACAAGGCAGAGACACATTTGGGTGGGTAGGTAGGTGGACTGGTGTTTTAAAAAAACAAAGTATGTTGGTGAACGGGAAGGGATGGTTAGCAAGTTCAAGTTGAGGATTTTTTGATATTATAATAAAGATACGGAGTTGGGCAGAGGTAGAAAGATAAGAATGTACGGAGTAGGAAGTGAGGGCCAATTAGAGTTACTGTGAAAACAATTAAATTTCGAAGAGTTGCAGGAAACGTATATAAGAAGAGATGAAGAAGTAGTAAAGGTAACTAGCGACGTTGACTTGCTCGGAGAAGATAGAAGGGGATGTAATTTGAGCGTTGAAAGAGTAGAATAGGGGAGGAGGGTGAGATAAGAGAGGTGGGGAGTAGAGACCGATACGAGCATATCAGCCTCATATTAGTTTGGATTAGTAGGGTATCTTAGTGAAAGGAAAGAGGAGGACAACTAGAAAACAAAATTGGGGGTAGTTCAGTGGCCCTCAGCACAGCCTATGAGTCCTGAGGATGGATGGACAAGTTGTGAAAAAAAAAACGAAACAGATTGTTTTGGCCTTGGAGATGAGTTACCTTCGGGTCCTACACTAATTATTTGCAGTGATGATTGGTACGACTTACTGCCTCATGTGCAGAGGGGGTGGTTGGTAAGCTGTTCATATAGGTGCGGGTCCATGGAGGAATATGAGACACTGGTAATCTCCTTTTTTAATTTTAATATGGATTGTTGAAACCTAAGTTGCTGCCTGCATTGCCTGCTGGAGAAATCTGACCCTGTTTGGCTGTGATCAATGGTCTGCTGAGGAGTCAAGGGGGCCTGGCCCATGATTACTAAGGCATTGCAGGACGCCAAGCGTCAGTACAAAAATAAAGTATGCCGACAGAAAAGGTAGTCAGATGGTTGGACCATTAAGCCTGGTTGACATGGGTCTAACCTGTCCACGAAAAATTTAAAGTCCAAGGTTTTTTTAAAGAAGAAGGTAACGTTGATGAGACATAGTCAGACAGAAGTTGGGTCCTAAGTTCATTGGCCCGTTCCTGTTTAAAAGAAAGGCTGGTTGAATGATGTCACTGCATGAACTCATTTCTTCCCAAGTTCTATCGTCATCTTCAACCCGTTTTTCATTTCAGGTTGTTTTGTGTGTTGGAAACCAGATGGAGCAGGATTTTTCGCTGGAAGAACTACTGAATCTCTAGCCTCTGCACATGGATGATTTGATGGGCAAAAAACTTTGAAGTTGTAAAAATTCTGGACTCGATTAGTGCTTACATAGAGGCATAAACTTCAGTATTCTAATTCGCTGGAAAGCAATTTTTCCTGTTGATCATGATTGGAGAGTGGGGTTTCTGTTGCTCATGTTAATGCGCCTGATTTCTCTGGTGTGGATCGTTTTTCATGCACAGTACCATGACAAGCCTTTCTCTTTCTGTCGATTGTCACTTGATTTACTTTCAGTCTATCTTGTTGGGGGAGGGGGTGGTTTCCTTTTTGGGGTCTGGGGGGGCTGACTTGTTAGAATCTGTTAGTATTTATACCAGATTAGTGTTTTGAGTGTTAGTATAGTAGTTGGGGATGATGGGGCTTGGTGGCATTTGCGTAGAATAGAAGTGATTAGATTAGGATGTGATAGTTGCATAGCAGGGCCAGGTGTCTATATCTAGTGGCCTTGAAGGCCTGGCTCTCCTGAGCGCTCAGAGCTTGGGAATGTGCTTTCACTTTGTGGGGGAATCAGGAGGGGTGTTGGCGGTTTTGCTTGGAGAGGGGTTGTTGGCTTTTGGGAGGAATTTTTGTATTTGTCTTTGGTGGGAGTAGTTAGTCGGTTTGTACTGTTGTGTCTGTTGTGGGTAGTGTTGTGTGGTTAGTCTCAGCTAAGAAGCTGAGGTAAGGCACATGTCTGAGTTCTGGGATTCTATCAAATAAGTGTGTTGGAATTGCTATAATTATCAATCAAGCTGACTGGTGATGTCTGGTGTTCTGGATTATGGGTTGCTATATCTGGAAAGTTATCTAAATTAGTTGTGGAGGTTTATTCTGATTTGTAGAGATTAGCAGATTAGAAAAAATGATAAAATTATTGTTGATTTTGTAGGGAAGTAAAATAATTCATTGTTTATTAGTTTTAATTACATGAATCATTACCTAATTAATATCTTTTAAAATGCTTTCATTAGTAGACATGAGTTTTATTACCACGTTCCTATAGCATGTTTTATTAAAAAAAAATTGCACTTTGAGCTTACTCATATTTTAGATTTAAGTTCTGTTTTTATTAATTATAGATCTCCATATTTTTGGCTTGGTGACTCTTTACGTTTTTTCTATAATTTTTGTTATCGTTATTTCTGAATATCTTCTTTTCTTTTTTTAGTGTAGCCCTTTTTCCTTTGAATTTATTTTTCTAACTACTGACTTCTTAGTGTGCCATACGCAAGAGCAACAATTGGTGCTAAAGTTTTGTTTTTGTAAAACGAAAGGGCCCATTCTTTTTTTTTTTTGAAGCTGGGGAACGATATTAGTTTGATAGCCGAGTGTTTAGTAGTGTATAGATACATATATGATTAATTTTTATAAAGGAGGAGGGAGAGAAAAGGTTTAAGATGGTGATATTCATTAGACTATGTTTAAATATTTGAAGGGATGTCCTATTGAGGAGGGAGCAAGCTCATCTTCTGCTGTTCAGATGAATAGGACCAGAACAATGGGATGGAGATCTACAGGGAAAAGAGATTTCCACCTCAAACATTAGGAGGAACTTCTCTGTGACAGTAAGGCTATTGGGACAGTGTGAATACACTGGCCCTTTCTTTCATTTGTGTGCACTGGCGCAGAGGCCGGACAGCCACCTGTTGGGAGATGCTTTGATTGAGGTCATGCCTGGCAGGGCTGGATAGCCCTTGTGGTCTCTTCCAACTCTATGATTCTATGACTCTTCTTATGCCATGAATATTGTACCTGAGGATGGTGAGACTTGTGAAGGGGAAGAATTATTTAATGATATCTAAAGCACGTTACAGACGCACAAAAAGTACGTACTAGGTACGTACTAGGGTTAGGAAAGGGTGTCCTTTCCAGATGCCCTAACCCTAGTACGTACCTAGTACGTACAAAATGACGGCATCCATTCTGCATGGGTGCCGCCATTGGGACGTCACGACCGTGCTGCCTCCAAACGGAGCAGTGCGGAAGTGACGTCCTGGCACCGTTCGAGGGCACCTGGGGCGCCCTTTCCGCAGCGCTGGAAGGAGCTCCAAAACAGAGCTCCTTCCAGGTTTGTGTCGCTGGGCGCAGCTTTTACATGGCTGCTCCAGTGACACAAATGACAAAGGGACCCCTTTCTCTTCATCCCCGCTGCATGAAGCCCCAAGGACACCCCTTTCCAGGCCATGGGGAAGCGGCCTGGAAAGCGGCAGATCGAGGCCTCAGAGGCTGCCGCTGTGGCAGCTGAGGCCCTGAACCGGCGGGGAAAGGGGCAGGAACAGGACTGCCAAAAGGGCAGTCTGTAAACCGCCTAAGATTCCTTGGAAAAGGCTTTCTCCCATTTGAGGATTTCCCTGACTTTGGCATAATCTGAACAGAGTGCTGTGCAGGAATCCTTCATCTGAAGATAAATTTGGGAACTACAGAGATAGCACCTTCTTCATACTGATTTAAGTGGTACGGAATGTTCAACAACTTTCTCTTATGCATTTAGATGCATCTGAGGAATTAGATTCTAAGCCTGAGGGCAGGGAACCATCTATTATCCCCTCTGTTGTAAGCCGCCCGGATTCCCAGTGATTGGACGGCATATAAATAAATCCTATTATTATTGTTATTGTTATTGTTAGATGGAAGTCTACAAAAGCTCATTTCAGTTATTCTCAAAGGTGCTACAAGATTTCTCTACATACTAATTTCCTTTCATGTTTCCTTCCATCTTGGAACTTTAGGTGAGGCATTCCCACATAAAGCTTTATTTTTAGTCTGGAGAAAACAGACAACAGGCAATAGACAATTTTTTTTTAAAGTGAAGTGAAGGAGGTTCAAATGGTCTCCTGGCAGGAATGTACATCTTATCATCATTTCTCGTCAAACAAGTACTGTAGATGTTATAATAATATCCCTTTCCCAGAAACTCCTTTGGACAAGAGGCAACGGCAGGACCATAGAAATACATGTGTATCCATGGAAAGAAGTCTTTTTATAAAACGCTTGTAAGTAAGATGTGATGAGGCAGCCAGGTTTCTTTTTCATAAGTCTTCTCCATTCATGTATAAACTGGGATGTGTTGGCAAGATCCCAGGAACAATGAAACAGATGCTTGAGACTCAGGGCAGCAAATGGCAGGGGGTATGAGGGGAGAGTGTCTATTTTACAAGCAGCAAAATGCCTTGGGCCTTCTTTGTCAGATAAGGGTGTCTATTTTTTACAACAAAAAGTGTGTGCAGGTAAGTTTATTCTCTGAGATCATCTGCTCCCTTTCCTTGCCCATCTGTACTTCATTGCTTCAGGAATATTTATCTCAGAGTAGGAAGAAAAGTACCTGAAATGATGGACTCCAGAGAAGCAAAGTGAAGAAGGGGATCCAGTTTCCTTCACTTTCACCACACTATAAAAACAACAACAACAACAACTTCATCCCATACACAGGTCAGGTATGTGGATAAAATGAGCATGGCTGCCCTCTGATATATTTAAGTTGGCTCTTTAAAACTGTTTGAAAAATTCTCTGCTGGTGGTGGGTGCTTGCCTTGAATGCAAAATAAACAGTTGGCATTTGTGATGTCTTGCAATTGCACCACAAAGACAATTGCGAAGAATGTTCTGTTTTACATATACATTCTACTTCTTTGACCTCAAACTGGAAAACACCCTAGAGACATTTCTAGACTGCTAGACTGAAAAGCAGCTTCCTCCTTTTGTCAGTTATTCAATCCCTGAATAACTACATGTCGGAAATGTGAGCCTTTTGTTTCTTTTCTCTGGAAATGAGCAATATAAATTAGGGAAAGTGGATAAAATTAAAGACATTTCCTATACAGGAAAATCAATCCAAGGAAGAAAAAAAACAACAACCCTGAAAATGAACCAGGAAGGCTGGGATGTAGTTGTTACTGAGATTATATTATCATGTCAAGGCACAGAAAGCAAAGGAAAGATTGTTCTTCACAGAGAAAATTGTTTGGATGCATTTTGCTTTGTTAGGCATTGACTAACCTGAGCAGGTTTATAACTATAAGCTAACTATAAACTAATTAAATAAACTGTAGGCTAATCTAACCTGGCATCTTTCCTCTAAATGAATGTCTTAAGGCAGTAATGGAATAAATGAGGGAAAACCAACTAAAACTGAATCCAGATAAGATGGAGGTACTTGCTGTGGGGACCCCGAATCTGAGTATGGAGATATGTTAACCAGTCCTGGATGGGGTCACCCTTCCCCTAAAGGCCTGTGTTCATAGTCTAGGAGTGCTCCTGGATTCGTAGCTCCAGTTATCAGCTCAGATAGATGCGACGGCCAGGAGCACTTGTTATCAGCTTCGGCTGATATGCCAACTATGACCCTACCTGGGAGACCTAGAAACAGTGGTACATGCTCTGGTAACCTTTCGATTGGACTTCTGTAACACGCTCTACATGGGGCTACCCTTGTACCTAACTCAGAAACTCCAATTAATTCGAAATATGTCAGCCAGGTTGGTTGCCAGAAAATCTAAAGGCGACCACATAACGCCAGTTTTAAAATCTTTACACTGGCTGTCAAGTTAGTTTCCAGGCACAGTACAAGGTGTTGGTAATAACCTTTAAAGCCCTACATGGCCTAAGTCCAGCTTACTTGCAGGACTGTCTTCTCCCATACAATCCAACCCACATACTCAGGTCCTCTGGGAGTAACTTATTACAGCCAAAGAATACCAGGCTTGCTGTAGTTACCCAGAGGATGTTCTCATCGGCTATTCCTAAACTTTGGAATGACCTGTCGGAGTTGATCTATGACATTACAAGGCTATTAAGATGGATCTCTTCCGACAGGCATTCCCAGATTGATAGATGAGGTCTCCCATTGTCCCATAACTGTGGTTGCTTTACTCATCCCACAATGCCTCATTTTAATGAGGGTTAATTTTAGATTGATTTTAGTAAACTGATTGTATTTTAGTAATACTGATTGTATTTTATGATGTTTTGTTTTTTAATTGGGGGTAAGGGAATTATGTTTAATGTCATTGTGGCCTGTTACAGACAGCCAAAATAAAGCTGCTTCGAGTCACAGTGGAGGTATGGTGTTTCAATGATGCATACGTCCTAAGAGTCCAGAAGCCACACCAAAGCCACGCTCCAGTTCTTAGGGCTGCATCCTTTTGCCCTATCTGTTCAATTTGTATGCAGAAAATATTATATGAAGAACAGGCTAGGACACAGAAGAAGGAAAGAAGATAGGAGGAAGGAATATCAACATTATAAGATATATGGATGACATTACACTACTAGCGAAAAACAGCACAGAACAATCACTAAAGAAAGTCAAAGAAGAAAGTGCAAAGGCAGGCCTAATGTAAAACTTAAAGAAAACAAAAATAATGACCACAGAGGATTTACATAAAATTCAACCTAGATAACAAGGAAATTGAAATAGTTAAAGATGTCCCATACCTTGGATTAAACATTGATCAGAACAGAGTCTGCAGTCAAGAAATCAGAAAAAGATTAGGAATGGGAAGGGCAGTTATGAAAGAACTAGGCAAAATCCTGAGAGCTGGTTAGTGAAGAAAGTAGAAGGGAACAAAATTAATTCATTTGAGACATGGTGCTAGAGAAGAATGCTGAAGATACCATGGGTGGCCAAAAGGATAAACAAATGGGTCCTAGAACAAATTAAGTCAGAATTCTCTCTGGAAGACAAGATGATGAAATTGAAGTTGTCATACTTTGGCCACATCATAAGAAGGCATAACTCAAAAAAAATGACAATGATGCTGGGGAAGGTGGAGGGAAGTAGAAAGAGAGGAAGACCTCATGACAGATACTCAATCAGGGAGGTCAAAGGCCTGAGCCTGCAGGACTTGAGCAGGGAGGTAGAGGATTGGGGGGCTTGGAGAGGTCTCATTCAACATGAGTCAAGGTTGACATGAAGGTAAGGAAAAGCAACAATCTGAGCACAATGGAACTAAGCTTTGGAAAGCGGTGCTTCTAGCTATCTCTCCTGTTAAGTTGCACAATTGCTTCTTTCCCTCCCCAGAATCTTGCCCCTCAGAAAGGAGACAGCCAGGACAGGGGGGAAATATTCAGAGGTAGCTGTCTTGGCTATGAATCAAAATGCAACAAAATACAAAACCCTAAAACAGTGATACCGTTTTTGGGCCAACACCATAGCATAAAATACATTATGCATGTGTTGAAAGCTCCATTAACTTCTTCATCAGCAATTTAGTTCAGTTCATCTTTATTATGGTCATAGAATCATAGAAGCCGTAGAGTTGGAAGAGACCACAAGAGCCATCCAGACCAACCCCCTGCCAGGCAGGAAATCTCAAAACATATCTGACAGATGGCCATCCAGCCTCTCTTTAAAGACCTCCAGGAAAGGAGACTCCACTACACTCTGAGGGAGTGTGTTCCACTGTCGAACAGCCCTTACTGTCAGGAAGTTCCTCCTAATGTTGAGGTGGAATCTCTTTTCCTGGAGCTTGCATCCATTGTTCTGGGTCCTGTTCTCTGGAGCAGCAGAAAATAAGCTTGCTCCCTCCTCAATATGACATCCCTTAAAAGACAGTATTCAAACAAAGCTATCATATCACCTTTTAACCTTTTCTTCTCCAGGCTAAACATCCCCAGCTCCCTAAGTCATTTGTCGTAGGGAATGGTTTCCAGACCCTTCACCATTTTAGTCACTCTCCTTTGAACACGCTCCAGTTTCTCAACATCCTTTTAAAATTGCGGTGCCCAGAATTGGATACAGTATTCCAGGTGGGGCCTGACTAAAGCAGAATAGAGTGGCACTAATACTTCCCTTGATCTAGACACTATACTTTTATTGATGCGACCTAAAATTGCATTGGCCTTTTTAGCTGCCACATCACACTGTTGACTCATGTTCAACTTGTGGTCTGCTTTGACTCCCAGGTCCCTTTCACAAGTAATTTCATTCAGTCAGGTGTCCCCCATCCTATATCTATGCATTTCATTTTTCCTCCCTAAGTGCAGTACCTTACATTTCTCCATGTTGAATTTCATTTTGTTAGCTTTGGCCCAGCTTTCTAGTCTGTTCAGGTCATTTTGAATTTTGATCCTGTTCTCTGGGTTATTTGCTACTCCTCCTAATTTGGTGTCATCTGCAAATTTCATAAGTATGCCCCCAATTTTGTCATCCAAATCATTGATAAAGATGTTGAATAGCACTGGGCCCAGGACAGACCAGCACATTCATCAGCATAGATGTTAAAATGTCAGGAAGAAGCTCTGCTAGAACATGGCTAGTGGCCACATAGCCCGAAAAACTCACAAAAACTATGGATGCTGGCCATGAAAGCCTTCGACTTCACAAAGATGTTAAAAATTATGCAGGAGAAAAATGGTGATGATGTTAGAGTTACAGGCCTACATTGTGTCTGAGATGTTGTCAGTTAAGATGGTATTGATGGATTTCAAGATCATGGCATACAAGAATGGCATTGTCACAATCCTAATTAGAATGCAGAATCCACAGTGTAGGGTCAATATGAATATGCGTAAGAGAGCCAGTGTGGCATAGTGGTTTGAGTGTTAGACTACTACTGTGGAGATCAGGGTTTGATTTCCCACTCAGCCATGAACCCCTGGGTGACCAGCATTTACAAAAGACACAATTAGATGCACAAACTGCCAAGGACTTATTGGCATGAAGTTTTGAGAGGGAGGTACAATGGGGAAGGCAATAGGAAAAGGATGCAATCAGCCTCTCTACACTCCAGAGGAAGTGCTGGCACCACAAGGCTGTGCAGAGGAAGGAGGAAGGAGATGTGATGCTGATGCCTATCCATGCAAGGAGAGGCGTGCAAGGGAGAAATCAGGGGATCTGCATTGAAGATGGTGAGTCCACCTCCTTCTCTATACACAGAAATGCCAAAGGGTTAAACTTGGGGGATAAAGTAGCAGAAGCTTTGCTGTTTGCTGTACCTTGGGACAGGTATAGCAATGAAATACAGTAACATTTGGGAGAGCAGTTTCTCTACAGGTGACCACATGGTCTAAATGGCTGGAAAAGGGACCAGCATTGCTTGGGTTAGGCAGCTCCCAGATGATTTGGACATAAGCAGCAGGACCAATGGTTAGGGATTATGGGAATTGTGTTCTGAAAAAGTTCTCTGTCCTTGGTTTAGAGATAATCCAGGCCAAACAATGGTCACTATAGTAAGAAAATGTATTTCACAGCACTGGAGGACTGTAGAAGATATCACCACTCTTTGTATGCTTGTAACTTAGTGCTAGTGGGGACTAACACATTACAAACATGTAACTGTAATAATTTTTCCAAATAGTTCTGGAAACTACAATTTTTGGTGGTGCTGAGCATTCTCTCTGAACTCCACTGCACAGAACTACAGTCCTTAGGAAAGAGAGAGGTGATGTTTATTCAGCTGGGTTAAATCTCTGGTTCATGCAGTCCCTGAGATGCTTGGAGAATTAACTCCAGCTATCACACAGGGGGGGAAATGGGAGTTTAAACTGTCATTATCTTGGGAATGTTGTGTGATCACGGGAAGATTTTCACACACATTGCGATTAAAGAGGACCTATACTGGCAATAACCAGGTAATAATCAGCAACAAACCATTCATGGATGTTCCCTGTGAATGATTTGTTGTTGGTTATTATCTGGTTATTGCCAGGATAAGTCCTCTTTAATTGCGATGTCATGTGAAAATCTTCAGCGTGATTGTGTGACTTTCATGAGATAATGACAGTTTAAACCCTTGATTTTCCCCATGTGATAAAGTCCAAAGAAAATTCAAGATAACCCTCTTCTTTAGCATGCCTCTTGTCCTACAGCTGGATTTGTGTCCTGAACTTTCAGGGATTTAAACCTCCTTCTCAGGATCTCCAGAAAAGTATGATAGAGTATCCTTTTTTGAAAGATATTTTGCATTTGTTAAGTTGAAAGCTTTCATGGCCGGCATCCATAGTTTTTTGTGGGTTTTTCGAGCTGTGTGGCCATGTTCCAGAAAAGTGTCTTCTTGACGTTTCGCCAGCATCTGTGGCTAGAAGATGCCAGCACAGATGCTGGCGAAACGTCAGGAAGAAACTTTTCTGGAACATAGCCACATAGCCCAAAAAACCCTGGAAAAAAATCTATATTTTGCATTTGCTCTTCTCTCTCTACTCTATCTTCTTTGCCACCAGTTATAGCACCAGAGATACAGCACTTACTCTTACTGGCTAGGTATTCTCCTTTAGCCCTATCATGGGCCACTAGGCTCTATCCTTACCTTACTAGGCACTGGTGGCATGAGATCACCCTTTCATTGCCAGGCTTTGACATCTGATTCTCAGTATCTAATGGCAGACCATCTCATTCTCTGGAGTTGCATGCTTAAATGTAGCTGGGATAATATAGCCGAATACAGTGGGGTTTATGTCTGGGAAACTATGATGTTAGCCTTCTCGTGGTCTCTAAGTAAGGGGACAGAATGAGGTAGAGCTGGATTGGCCTGGTAAGAGTTTTCCTATTAGCCCAGCCCCCTGCCTATCAGATTCCATTCTGAGGTATGAAATACAACTACTGTAGCCTCTTCTCTGCTACCTTCAGGGATCACAAGGCTCAACCTGCTGATTTGTCAAACACCATTTCTTGCCTCCCAGGCACCGTACTTCGAATCTCCTTCCTTTTATCATTTTCATATTTGACTATTTATTGATTTATTGTTATCATTGCTTTCCCCTGTTCTTGCCACTGCAGCACAAGGACATTGACTTCTTTGTTATTGTGCAGCACCTAAGGCATGATTGAGATTGCATGAAGGTGAAAAAAACAACAACATTGGCTTACCTTGTGAGATGTTTGTTTTCAACGATGGGAGTGAAGGTATCCTGAAGAAGTGGGTTGGTATTCTATGACTCGCTCTGATGCAAGCAGGAATTTAGATTTTAATTTGAAGAAGCCACCACTAGATGGAGCCAACCCCCTTTGGTAGCCTCAGTTGATAGTAAAGCCTCAAAAGATAGCCAACAGGCTATCTAACAACCATTATATCAAGAGATTCTTAAGGGCAACTACGCTTATCAAGCCTCCTACCGTTCATCGTTACCCGAATTGGGACCTACACACGGTACTCATGGCACTCACTCTTTGAGACTCTTAAAAATATAGACATTAAACACCTCACATGGAAGGTCCTGTTTTTGACAGCTATCACCTCTGCCAGAAGAATCTCGGAACTTGGTGAACTATGCATATTCAGACAAGACTCTGTGTTATTAAAACTAGACCCTACCTTTATGCCCAAGGTAAACTCTATCTTCCACAGAACACAAGATACTCTGCCGTCATTCTGCCCTCACCCTAAAAAAGACTTAGAGAAAAAGTGGCACACCTTAGATGTCCGGAGGGCCATACAGACATATATTAAAAGAACTCAACACTTCCGCACCACCGACAGTCTGTTCATTTCCTTTCACAAAAACTCCATGGGCAAAAAGGTATCATCAATGACACTCTCCAAGTGGATCAGAGCTTGTATTTCAACTTGCTACTCTCTATCAGGTTCTCCCAACTTAGGTCCAATCTATGCACACTCCACATGCAGTGCATCTACTTCAGCTGCCTTTTCCACCAACGTTTCTCTGGCAGAAATTTGCAGAGTGGCAACATGGTCGTCTTTATCCACATTTGTTAGACATTACCATCTCGATGCATCTCAGTCCTCAGAAGCTGCATTCGGGAGGAGGGTACTACAGGCTGTAGTACCAAAATAGCTAGCCCTTTCTGCTTGAGATCCCAACCTAGAGGAATTAATTATGTTATATCCCACTTCTTCAGGATACCTTCCTCCCATCGCTGGAAAAATAAACATTGGCTTCCCTTATGAGATGTTTGTTTTCAGCGATGGGAGTGAAGGTATCCTCCCTGCCCTCTATATGGTGCTGATCTCCTGGCAATTAGTTGAGGTGATGATTTCACCTCAGGCTGTTATTCAGTTATTTCAAAACCACTTGCATTGTTGTTCAAATGGTTTATATTATATTGTTTTTCTATACAGTAGTTGTTATTTCTATACTATTTCCTCGGCTTTACTATCAACTGAAGGGGGTTAGCTCCATCTAGTGGTGGCTTCTTCAAATTAAAATCTAAAGTCCTGCCTGCATCAGAGCAAGTCATAGAATACCAACCTACTTCTTCAGGATACCTTCGTCCTATCTCTGGAAAAATGAATGCCACTAAATAAGAGCATAGTGGTCACATTTATATCATATGCTTATTCCAAGGATCTTAGGAGAACGTGCATGTTGGGGGAGTAACTGTATCTGTTGCTTATCCTCAACTAACATTTGTAAGGTAGGCCAAAATGAGATTTTGGACATTATCAGATAAGGGAAATTGGAAGTATAATCTAATGGCAATCCGAACACAATCATGGGGTTTAATGTTATTGCATGATAGACTACCACACCCAATTTCGGGCAATGGGAAGTCAGTCCGAAAGCAATCATGGGGTTTCACATTATTGCGTGAGAGGTGATCACATGCAATTTCGGGCAATGGCAAGCTATTTTCGGGCAATGGGAAGTCAGTTCGAATGCAATTCAAATTCACATAAATTTGCTGAACTAGCGAATTCACGTGAATGCGTTCTGGCCCCACTTTCTTTTCGTTCAAAATTAAAAGAAATCCCTCACATGTGAGAAACTCCACAGTGAAATAACCTTTATGGATAAATAGGATATGGATCCAGGTATATGCCTGTTCTGTGTTGGCTGGTCATTATATTGTACTGTATGAGCTGCCATAGCATGTTATGATGTGCCTATATAATGGTGGCTTTCTCTGAAATTAAAATTTAAAAATTTAAAAATTTAAAAAAATTACTAGTGATGGAAGAATCGTTGTTTGGATTCAGTGCTCATGGTTCTTGAATTGCAATCTTTACTTTTTCCTCAAAGGGTGTAACCAGTGGAAGATTCTGGAGTAGATGGGCAGATGAACACATATTGCTGTTGGCTGTCATCAGTTGGGGTAAGTATTCATAAAATTTACTGAAACAACCCCTACTGAATTTCTACCTGTTATGAATCTTTTAGAATAAGAAAGCCTTATCTGTTAACATAAGTGGAAGTGCTTCCTTTTCTGGGCAAGGACATGATATTCTGTTGCACACTATTGAGGATAAATGCTAATTCAATAGTGATTGAAATAACAGTAATACAGTTATATTAATCACTGTTAGCAAGTTCAGGATATTGTTTGGAGCCTTTCCTAACTGTGTTTGTTGCTATGGCAGGGCTCCTGTTTCTTGCAGATGTGGAGGCCTGGACGTACCACTATGGGGATAAATCAGACCTGACTTGGGAAGAAGCAAGGATTTTTTGCCAGACCTGGTTTACTGACCTGGTAGCAATCCAAAACCAAGAAGAAATTGCCTATCTCAATGCTGTTGTGCCTTACTATACAAAATACTACTGGATTGGGATCCGCAAGATTAACAACACTTGGACTTGGGTGGGAACCAACAAGATCCTGACAAAGGAGGCTGAAAACTGGGCTTACCGAGAACCTAACAACAAAAGAGACAACCAAGACTGTGTTGAGATTTATATTAAGAGAGATCGGGAGGCTGGAAAGTGGAATGATGAACCTTGTATTAAGAAAAAGCGGGCATTATGCTACCAAGGTAATGAAATACTCGATATTGTGTTTTATGTTAAAGCTACCTGAAATTACCAATAGAATCTTATAATGACTTACCCAGAAGTAAATCCAAGTGAATTTTATTGACTTAACTGAAAGCATGAAAGCATGCATAGGATTGCTGCCTGAATTCTACTTATGCTGAGTCCTAAAATAGAGATAATTTCCAATATTTAAGGCACAGAATAATCAATGTCTTAAACAATGTGTTTAGAGTTGGAAGGGCCCCATGTTTTTTAAGACATCCAGAGAAAGACATCCCACCACCTAACTGCTTGGTTCCTTTGTTGAACTGTGCTTACTATCAAGAAGTTCTTTCTAATTTTCACGCATAATGTGCCTTCCTGTAACTTCAAACCTTTAGATCTGGTCTTTCCCTCTGGGGCAGCAGAGAACAAACCTGGCTCCTCCTCTCTGTGATAACTCTTTAAATATTTAAAGAGGGGAATCATACCACCCTTTACAGTCTGAACATGCCCAGCTCCCTCATAGAATCATAGAGTTGGAAGGGGCCCTGTGGGCCATCAGGTCCAACACCTGCTCAATGTAGGCTCTCTAGCTAAAGCATGCCCAACAGGTAGCTGTCCAGCCACTTTTTAAAGATGTTCAGATGGGGAGACCCCACCATCACTCTAGGCAATTGGTTCCATTGCCAAATTGCTCTTACCAGCACAAAGTAGTTATATCTTATTGGCCAAACAAAATAGACTAAATACATAATGCAAGCTTTTCAAGCTCCATTGGCTTCTTCACAGGTGTACATTTTATATTAGATTTGGTCCTGTTGTAGTTCAGTTGTTCTGGAGGGATTTCAATGCAGGCAAAGGCCACTTCCTTTCTTGGCTATTTTTTAACCAGAAACAAAGGACAGGTAATGAAATGTCAACTTCGTTAATAACTTCATTATTAACAGAAAAGTAAATTTTATTATCTATTTTTTATTGATCTTTCTCCCTGGTCCCCACACGACCAAGCTAAAGCTTGCATGATATATTTTATATGTTTTGGTTGGCCAATAAACTATCACTTGTTTGTGGCTTTTGTTGTATCTTATGATTCTTCCTAGTCCTACTCTTCTCTGAACCCACTCCAACTTGTCTATATCTTTTCTAAAATGAGGTGCCCAGAACTGAGGTCTCACTAGTGCAGAATATAGTGGGACTATCATTTCCCTTGCCTTGGAAACTAGTTTTTATTAATGCAGGCTAAACTTTGCCATAGTATCACACTGCTGAGTCATGTTCATCTTAAAATCAACAATAATCCCAAGGTACCTTTCATATGTACTGCTGCTAAGCCAAGTATTTTGTAGCCTAAATGTAGAACTTCACATGTGTCTCTATTGAATTTCATCCTATTAGTTTCAGTCCAATTTCCCAGTCTATCCAGGTCCTTTTGTGTCATGTTCCTATCTTCTCATGTGCTATCTCCAAAACCCAGTTTTATGTCATATGCAAACTTGATAAGGATTCCATCTAACCCATTATCTAATCATTGATAAAAATATTGAAGAATGTCAGCCTCAGGACAAAAACAGGCAGCTCTCTACTCTTCTTCTCCTTCTCCTTCAATGATTCTTCTGTTGTACATATCCCTTTTCATTACTGTCTGTCTCTGGTCTACTGTGCCCTCCTCATTTCATCTCTTCACTCTCCTTTCTTCTTAAGTGCTTACTCTCTCACTTCTCTGCTTGCCTCTGTGTCCAAAAACTATGGTTTGTCTTTTCCCTCTTCCATGTGTCCCCACCACTCTTTAATGTGTTTTTAGTTTTGTGTCATTCTTTCCCTCTGCTCTTTCACCACATCTCTCTTTCCTCTTCCACTCCCCTTTCTCTCATGTTTTACAGTACAGTATATGCTCTCTCTTTTCTCCTGGCATTTTCTGCAATGACAAGCCTTCCTTTCCTATGCTTATAACTCTTCACCATGACACTGTGCACCATGGGCTTCCATTTCTTACTCTGCTCCTTGCTTCCTGTTTGTTGCTGCCAGTCTCACTTGTAGCTTGCCAAATGTAGCCACTGCCCAGTAGTAGAGGGTATGAATAATGTAGCAAAATAAAAAATAAAAAATGGGGAAAAAACCCAAACCCCATCCATATCATTGTCCAGATTTACTGGGAGAAAAGGCTTTACAAATGAATAATTCATCAGTATATTTGTATCTGCACATATGTGCATATGTAAGTATAAATATAATAAAAATATTTTTGGGGAAGTGCACTTTCAGCCATGCTGGATTTTTTTTTTAAGTATATGCCAGAGGGCAACAGCTCATCCTAATCCATGTGGCCAAGACAATACTGGATAACATGCAAATGAGAGTCCCATGCACACTGCTGGCATGTCCCCTTACTCCAGTTTTACGTTTGTGTGTGCTTTGCAAGACTAGTTCAGAGTTGGAGTATAAACACCAGCATTGTTTGCCAGAGGTTAATCTGGATCATAATTACACTCTTCCCTCAAAATTTGTGGAAAAATCACAAATAACAAAAACACTATGATTTTACCTGAGAGAACACCTCTTTAGAACCTCTAGGTCCTCCAGTGCAACTCTGTGGTCAACATCTGCCAGGCATTGACCACAGAATTGCACTAGAGGACCTATAAATGTCTAGTGGAGTATTCTCTCTAGGAATGTCTAGATTCTTCAGTGTGACTATTGGTTAAAGTTGACCATGGAGTTGCTATGGAAGACCTAGATATTCTTAGAGGCCCTGTTTTCACTAGCCCTTTTGCTCTGGATAGAACTGGGCAGATCTGGTTGCCCCCATACGAAATCTGCCCGGAAAGAAGTTAAAATCATAGAATCATAGAATAATAGAGTTGGAAGAGACCACAAGGGCCATCTAGTCCAACCCCCTGCCATGCAGGAAATCCAAATCAAATCATCCCCGACAGATGGCCATCCAGCCTCTGTTTAAAGACCTCCAAGGAAGGAGACTCCACTACACTCCGAGGGAGTTTGTTCCATTGTCGGACAGCCCTTACTGTCAAGAAGTTCTTCCTAATGTTGAGGTGGAATTTCTTTTCTTGTAGCTTGCATCCATTGCTCCAGGTCCTAGTCTCTGGAGCAAGTGAAAACAAGTCAGCTCCCTCCTCAGTATGGCATCCCTTCAAATATTTAAACAGGGCTATCATATCACCTCTTAACCTTCTCTTCTCCAGGCTAAACATCCCCAGCTCCTTAAGTTGTTCCTCATTGGACATGGTTTCTAGACCTTTCACCATTTTACTTGCCCTCCTTTGGACACGTTCCAGTTCTGACTACCCTTTACCTTGATCGATGCAATTTGCCCCTCTGAAGTTCACATTTGCAGTACCGCTTTAAAATGGAGCCTCCTTTGTTGTCAATTAAATTCACTTCCATTTTCGTCAAAGGTGACGTAACCTACAGCCATTGGCCAACCAAATGGATGCTTTCCCCCCTCCCCCTTTTAAAAAAACCTGGCGGCAGTGTGCACATATTCTGTCAACTTGTCAAATTTAAAAACCTCCAGGTGTGTGTGTGTGTTGTGTGTATTTGGGTCATTTGGGAGCCCTGGTGGCACAGTGGTTAAATGCCTGTACTGCAGCCATTCACTTGAAACCACAAGATTGCGAGTTCAAGACCAGCAAAAGAGCCCAAGCTCAACTCAGGCTTGCATCCTTCCGAGGTCGCAAGACTGTTGGGGACAAATTAGCTTACTTGCTAATTAGCTTATTTGCTGTTCACCGCTATGATCTTTGGAATAGCGGTATATAAATAAAACAAATTATAATAATTATTATTATTATTACAGATTATGGCAATCCTAAAACGACCCCATCCTGCGGTTTTCTTGGCAAGATTGGTTCCGAGGAGATTTGCCATTGCCTTTCCCCTGAGGCTGAGAGAGTGTGACTCCCCCAAAGTCATGGGTTTCCACAACTTTCCCTCTGAATGCGAGCCTCTAGCTTCCCCTTTGCTTCCAGCCCAGCATTTCCTCCTCTTTGGAACCTCTTCTCTTCCCTTCCCTTCCCTTCCCTTCCCTTCCCTTCCCTTCAAGGCCAATGGCACCGCTGAAGCCCTTGCCTCCCCCCCATGCCATCCTCTTCCCTTCCCCTCCAGCCCAAAGCATGCGCATAATCTGTCACAATAATAATAATAATAATAATAATAATAATAATAATAATAATAACAACAACAACAACAACAACTTTATTACGGCCATTTGGCCAGCACAATAATAATAATAATAATAATAATAATAATAATAATAATAATACCACCCCTAAGAATGCCTTCTCTGCATCCTCTTTCTTTGCTTTCCCTCCGATTGCCACCCCAGAATGCCTTACATACACATATACCTATGTAGCAAAAGCATTCACACATTGTATCAATTTGCCAAATTTAAAAGGAAACACAAGCATTCGCATATTCTGTCACATACACACACAAAAATAATTTTTTAAAAATGCCACTTGCAAAGTGACCTGCCGTGCCGGCAGCAAACAAACGAAAGGGAAATGTAGCACAAGCAGACACATTCTATCAACATGCATCAACCTGTAGAACAAGCATTCGCATAATCTGTCCAAATAAAATTACAAAAAAGGAGAGAGAGAGAGAGAAAACGCTGCTGCCCTCCCTCTGACCTGAATCCCTCTCCTGAACTTGACCTTATCATGAGCGGGGCCAAGTTCACATTTGCCGGCAGCAGGGAAGAAACTGGTTTTCCTAAAGACACAAATAATCCACTTTTGGGAAAAATGCTCTAAGGGGGATTTGCCCTGGATTGGGTGTAAAAGACCCTAATTCTGATGTATTTAAACTGGTGCCAATGGGAACTTCCGACTTTTAATCCAGGTCACAATTCGGTACAAAAGGTAGTCTGAATGGCCCCAGAGAGAACATAATAATAAAATCCACCAAAGTCAAAGCTGCAAATGTGGAGGGACAAGTGTAATCGGAAGCAGAGTCAGGAAAGGCTCAGAGGATGATGTGGTAGGTTTTTATAATGGTTTACGTTTTTGGAGTAGCAATATAATGAATCTAATCCGGTTCTGTTTTCTCTGCAGCTTCTTGTTACCCTTCTTCCTGCAGTGAGCAGGGTGAGTGTGTGGAGACCATTGGGAACTATACCTGTCAATGTTATCCTGGCTTCTTTGGCCCTGAATGTGAATATGGTGAGTCTGGAGCAAATCAGAATTTTCCTCTCATTGTGAATTGCAGGCATGCTGTAGGGACAATGCTGATTTTGATCACAGTGTAGAGAAGGAATTGAACTTCTCTTCCTTCCCTATGTCACCAGCTGTCTGACTCAAGCGTCCTCATGAAGGCTGTTTCTTTCTTTAAAAAAAACACTATGCAAGGGCAAACTATGTGACAAACACCTAGTCTGATCTTCAAGTACTGTAGTACATAGACAAGCATCTGCTTCTGCTTTGTATCTTTCTCTGGGAACTGGTTGAACTGAGCAGTGGCTTAGTTATTTTTGCCATGAAAAACTTGTTACAAAGTTGAACAGTTATCCCCTTTCGGGCCGAGGAATATTTCCTTCCAGCTTTTGCTTCTTATTGGTGTTCGAGTCTTGTTACAAGTAGAATCAGCATTAGATAGCCAGTGGCATCACTAGGGTTGGTGTCACCCGGTTTGGTACTTTATGGTGTCACCCCCTCCACTGACCTCCTCCTATACCACACCATAAAGAATTTTTAATAATGGTGGGGTTTTTGCACTAATGGTCTCCTAAATCATAATTCCCATATAACACTGAATGTAATGATAATAGGTGTGACATAAACAATAAAAGGTAAAGGTATTCTCTGTTGACAAGCTTGTCATGTCGTGTCTGACCATAAGAGGTGGTGCTCGTCTCCATTACTAAGCTGAAGAGCCAGCATTGTCAGAGACTACTCTGTGATCATGTGGTCAGCATGACTGCACAGAACACTGTTTACCTTTCCACAAGAGTGGTACCTATTTATCTACTTGCATTTGCATGCTTTTGAACTGCTAGGTTGGCAGAAGCTGGGACTAGTGATTGGAGCTCACCCCATCATGCAGCACTTGGGCCTCGCACTGCCAACCTGCTAATCTTGCAATCAACAAACTCAGTGTCTTAACCACTTGAGCCACCATATTACCAACATTAAAATTATACCTTTAAATTACAACATCATATGCACAAAATAAATGTGTTTGCATATACATAGTTTCATGAGGTTAAAGTGAAAATTGGGTAAAATGTGATGTTTTAAAAGAAAAAAACAAAATTGTAAAAAAATTAAAATAATTAAAATAAATTTTGAAATTTGGAATTTTAATTTTTTAAAAAGAATCTGAGGCCTATTTTTTCTCCTCCAACTGAACCTCACCCCACTTACACCATCTCTTGCAACAATTTAAAGAGATACAGATGAATGCCAGAGCCAGTTTCTGCCCAAATGCAGATATTTGAGGAGCAGTGGTTTACCTCTGATAGATTGGCACCTGGTGTGGACCTCACCCATCACACCCCTACTGATGCCACTTTAGACAGTGTCATAGGCTTAGTTAATATGCTATATTGATGTGATAGCACTAGACACAATATGCGTAATAATCTGCAACTATTTACACAGCGACTTAGAGGCTCTACAGCAGGGGTAGGCAACCTGCGGCCCGCGGGCCGGATGCGGCCTGGCAAGGCCTTGGGACCAGCCCCAGCCCGGTCCTGCCACCGATTGCCGCCGGGGCCTTTGGGGGGGCAATTGTCTATAGAAGCCTCAGAAACATGCATTTATATTAACATTTTTTAAAAAAATCAGCAATTTTTTTCACGTGTCCTCCATTTTTTAAAAAAAGTGTCTTCCATTTGAAAATATTGTCCTACATTTGTCCTGGTTTATTTATATATTTAATTTTTAAAATAATTTAATTATTTATTTTTTGGCTTCGGCCCCCCAGTTGTCTGAGGGACAGCAACCCGTCCCCCGGCTCAAAAAGGTTGCCTATCCCTGCTCTACAGACTGGCACTTTGTGCCGACCAGTAGGTGCGGTGCGGGCTGAGCGTCCGGACATAGGACCAGGGTGGCATCTTGGTGCGCGCCTGTTTACGTGGTGCATGCCATGATGACACTCAGCATGCACAGTGCCCAAATGGTGCTGCACACAAGGGTTGTCATCATGGCATGCGATGGATCGGGGCCTCAGTGGCCACAGCAGCAGCCCTGAAGGCCCCAATCAGTTGCTTTTCCAGGCCTTGGGGAAGCGGCAAAATGCTTGGGAAGCGGCAAAACGCTCGGCCCCTTTTTCTTCTATATCGCTGCCGCAGCCATGTAAAAGCAGTGCCATCGATACCTGCAGCAAAAGGAGCTCCATTTCGGAGCTCCTTCTGGCGCTGCTGAAAGGGTGCCACAAGCGCCCTGCAGTGGCACCAGGATGTCACGCCCGTGCTGTGCTGTTTGGCTGCAGTGCGGCCGTGATATCGTAATGGTGGCGTCCATGTAGACAGGGCGCTGCCATTTTGACGCTGCGATTACGTACTAGGGTTGCGGGTTGTCTGTAAAGGACGCCCCGAGGCAACCCTAGCACATATACAGGCTGGCGCAAAGCACCGGTCTGAATACCACCATAATTTGCCAAATTAGGCAGAAACAGGAAAAATAAACTTACAATTGGGTTTAAAGGTAAATTGGGCTTCCCAGAGGTTTCCATGGATCTGATTCTTTTGTAGAACACAGCACCTGCTCCCAAGTACCTTAGGAGTTTATCAGACAAGGGAAATTGGAAGTATAATCCAATGGCAATCCGAACACAATCATGGGGTTTAACATTATTGTATGATAGACTACCACATGCAATTTTGGGCAATGGGAAGTCAGTATGAACGCAATCATGGGGTTTAATGTTATTGCGTGATAGACTACCACACACAATTTCAGGCAATGGCAAGCTATTTTCAGGAAATAGGAAGTCAGTTCGAACGCAATTTGAATTCACGTAAATTTGCTGAACTAGCGAATTCACATGAATGCGTTCTGGCCCTACTTTCTTTTCATTTGAAATTAAGAGAAATTCCTCCCGTGTGATAAACTTCTTAGTCTAGCATGAAAATATATTTCAGGCAAATTAGATAATAGGCTTTTTCCTGCTAAGTTCTGTCATATTTTAATGCTCTGCTGTGGAATCTGGGAAGTCTCTAGATCCACCAAATTTGCCCACCTTGACCTAGCAAGGGAACACATCATCTAAAATCCACAACTTTATTTTCTGTTCCTTAGGTGTCCAGTGCAAGCCATTAAATATCCCTACTCATGGAGACTTGAGCTGCTCTCACATGTATGGGGACTTTCAGTACCAGTCTACATGTAATTTTACATGTGTAGAGGGCTTTGTGGTGGCGCAGTGGTTAAATGCCTGTACTGCAGCCATTCACTCGAAACCACAAGGTTGCAAGTTCAAGATCAGCGAAAGGGCCCAAGCTCGACTCAGGCATCCATCCGAGGTCGCTAAAATGAGTACCCAGACTGTTGGGGGCAAATTAGCTTACTTGCTAATTAGCTTACTTGCTGTTCACTGCTATGATCTTTGGAATAGCGGTATATAAATAAAACAAATTATTATTAATTATTATTATCAGCGGAGCAGAGACTATTGTGTGTGAAAAATCTGGAGAATGGAGTTCCCTGGTGCCATCATGCCAAGATTCAGAGTTTCTTTCTTCCTAAATTCCAATTTGGCATCCCTGCCTCAGAAATCAGTAGTGTTTAGAACGTACAATGCATAAACTGGAGGGTTCCCCATATAATTTGTTATCAAGGACCAGCATCAAAAATATCTGAAAGCTACTGTTAACCTGTGCATTTAAATTATGCAATTGTGATTATTTTCCATGGTATATAATTTTCATCTTGAAACATTGCAAACTACTCTTGTTAGGGTTATTGGATGTGTTGTTGCTTGTGATTTGCAGACCTTGTAAACCTTCATCACATGTAGAAAAGAAGCAGATTATGCTTCTCTTGAATAGCGATAAAGCAAGCGAGATGTTTTTTAGTTGTTTAATTGGAGCATATCAGGAAGCAAAGAGTGGAAGGGTATCCAAAGGTTAAAGTTAAGATATACAATAAATGTTAGAGAGGGGAAATAATTACACATGCTCATTTAACTGTGTAATCCGATGTGTCTGCTCAGAACTAAGACCTAATGAGTTCAGTGGGCCATTGTCCATGTTAAGTGTGCATAGAATTGCAGCCTAAATAAATTATTCTGAAACTTATTAATCTGTATCTATTGAAACTGTTTCCCAGATATGCTATGTCAGTGTTGGGAAGTGAGAGGCTGTGATGCTGATAGGGAGAATATTTAGGAATTGTGGTCTAGTAATCCTTCTGGTTCAGTTTACAAACACAATTTATTATAAAATAATTAAGTATAAATACTTGGGCAGCTGCTTTGTGGAAAGTTTGGGGTTCTTCCTTATACTCTTTCTTATTTTATTTTTTAGTGAGGCAATGTCAGGAAATTGAGTCACCCAGAAAAGGAACAATGGATTGTGTAAACCCAATTGGTGACTTTGCTTACAGCTCCACATGCAGTTTTTCTTGTGACCCCGGCTTTCAGCTCATTGGCGCCAATAATTTACAGTGCAGTGCATCTGGCCAGTGGAGCTCCCATGTACCCTTCTGTCAAGGTACATTAAAACAGCTACAATATCTAATTGTTTTCAATATGTCTACTTTCTTTTTCTCTTTAAAATATTTATTCTGCACACCTAGATCTCATTGTAGCATACAATAAAATAAATTTAAACAATTTAGAACAATTTAAAAGTAAAACTGCAAAAGTTACTAAAAGTGTTATAAATGACAAATACGCAGGGGTAGCTGTGTTGGTCATTTAGCAAATTCAAACAAAAAACCACCAAACAGTGATACCTTTATTGGCCAACCAAAATGTGTAATATACTTGTTGCAAGCTTTCAAATTTCCACTGGCTTCTCTATCAGGCAAGATGTTACAAACCAAACAGGAGGAAAAAACTGGGGATCTTAGTAAGATGCCTGCATTTTGTTGTTTCTGTCCTTAATTAAGATGGTATGAGGAGAGTAAATTTTGCAGGCTGGCTCCTCCTCCTTCTGGCCATGTGGGAATTGGGAATTTAACAAAGTCCAGGAAATTTAAAGTCCATGGAGTGCAACCCCACCAAGAGGACATTCCAGGACCCAAGAAAATAGTGTAACAGCAAAAACCATGTCTGTGGTACATTCTGCCACGTGATGTAAACACTCTGAACTTTATCGCACAGCGTTCTGAGAACGTTCTGCGAACCTAGTGGGAACAGAATGCAGCGTAATTTACCGCACGTCTCTGTTCTCATAGGGTTCCAATTCCGACCTCAGAGTTTCCTATCTGTGTTCCAGGGAGAGAACGATGATGAACAGTTCTCTGCAAGCTGTAACGTTCTCAATCGTTCTCAGACCGGTCCAGAAGTTTGTGCAGTAATCTTATCCATTCCTACTTCTGTTCTCTCATTCCTCCATCTCCTGATTGCCTTAACCAGTTTCCTTCTCTGTAGTACTCCCTTGTCCTAGAGCGTCAAAACATGTTTATTGCTCTTCCAGATATGATGCGGTGCCCTGTTTGAAAAAAGGAACAAATGTTTTTCCTCCAAACCTAGCTGATACATTCATCTCCTAGCATTTATCATATATATTTATATATAAGGCTTCTGCTTTTCTATAATTATGCATGTTGTGTATATGGATTGATAGATAGATATAGATCTATATCTATATGTTTCCATTCACATAGATATACATACAGATAGATAGATAGATAGATAGATAGATAGATAGATAGATAGATAGACGATTTATTTACGTGCAGAAAAAGTACATACATATATATATATGTGTGTTGTTTTTTTCTGCACATATATATATATATATATATATATATATATATATATGGGAAATGCTGGGAGATGAATATATGTGTAAATGGATATATATGTATTCATATGTATTTAAAAGATTGATTGAAATTGATAAGTATTATGTTTAAATGATTCAATATATAAAAGCTAGATTAAAAGATATACCCACTGTAATCGGCATATCTATATGAATACATGGATATAGATTGATATACACTGCTGTAAAGACATAGACGTTTTCCGGGTCAAAGGGACAATAGAGTGATGATGTCTTCACCAAAAAGAATATGTATGTGCAACAGCGAGATGATAAGATAACGATATGGTAACATTGTCTTGCAAAAGGGAAGTAACTGTGCGGTATAATGCATTCCTGTAACTTTATCAACCCGTTATAAATTCTTGAATGCAATGAGTCTCGTTCCCAGAACATTTCCTCTCATAACGTTTCAGGGACAGTATGAGAATGTTACAGGCTCCGATGTGATAAACTTCTCAGTTTCGTTCTCCAGGCTGAAAGGAAAAAAACAACAACTGAATTACCACCAGATTGACACAATATATTAGTACATAACTACAGGAAACTAAACATCTCTCTCAAATCACTTTTTCCTCTCTTAACTGTTGTCTGTCTGCAGCCGGATTAACTTGTCTACCTGCTTTCTTTCTTAGCTGTTCAGTGCAAGCCTCTGCAATTTCCTACTCATGGAAACAGCACCTGCTTCCATATTCATGGGGAATTTCAGTACCAGTCCAACTGCACTTTCCACTGCAATGAGGGATTTCTTTTACTTGGAGAAGAAATGATTCGGTGTACAGCACAGGGAGAATGGACGAGTGCAATCCCAGTTTGCCAAGGTTTTGTGCTTTTCTTACACCAGCCTCTTGCTCACTTACAAGTTGTTTGTCAGAGTCAGACATCCACAAGAATCAGTGATTTAGGGACAGTGATTCAGGACACTGAGGAAGAATATTTTTACTGCTTTATGTTTTGCACTGTGTATTGGGATCAAAACAAAAGAGAGAAAAGGGACTGCTGTGCATGTCGCTTGCATATTGTTACTTTTCCCCACTCCTCAGATTGTAGTACTTACCCTTTGAGGGGTGGTCAGTGGAGGCTGATTGGTGTCCTACAGTAGTTAAGAAATTTCTAGCATAAGCTTTTATAGACTACAGTCCACTTCACTGGAAACATTGAGTGAAGCCTCTGTGGACAGACAGACATACAACTGGGGCAGCAGGCCAAAGTATGATGTAATACTTATTAAATGGAAATGTGAAACATGTTTCTGTGTTGATAAGTATTGATTTAACAATGGTTGTAAAGAATAGTTAAAAGTGCAAAGGTGGGCAACTAGTTTTGTATACAAGCATAGAAAAGCAGGTAAACATATAGTGGAGGAAAATCCAGGGACTCATTCCATTGCAAATCCAAGTGCCAACACTGTTCTCACATCTATTCTGGCAGCAGCATTACAAGACCTAATAATATAATCCACAACATCACATATGCTTTCACATGCTCATCCCATGCCATCCTATGTCAATAATTTTCCTGTTCACTCTACACTGGACAAATAGGACAGTCTCAATGAAAGACAATAAATCAAAATCTGACATTAGAAAAATAAAAATCAAAAACAGTTGTAGAACACTTCAGCTTTCCTTGAAATTTTATCTCAGACCTCCAGGTAGTATCTCTTGAAAAAAAAAATTAAGGGAATACGTATTGGAAAGTGAAACAGTTGAATTAGGTCATATTCACAAACTCCAACCCATTAGCAGTGGTTTTAGCAGAGACAGTATTTTTGGCATGCTACCTATAATAAAACTATTTTTCATCACAGTTTTACACACAAAATGATTCTCCTCAAGCCTGCTTTATAACATTTTACTGGCCCTGAACTCATACCAGTACACTAGAGAAAGATTTTGCACTGTACTGCAAAGGCAGCTTAGTTGGGTGGGTAGCAATGGCTGCTGAGTCAAGGCCTTAGTCCTACAAAAAGAAAGGAATTTTACTGAGAAGCAGAAGCCCAAGGCAACAGCAACAAACACCAATCTCTTTGTCCCAACTGTTAGCTTACTGAGCTTGAACACAGTATTCTGAATATGCCAGTGTAAACTTCACTCCCTCTGATGGCAAAAACAGATCAGGATGAGTTAGAGCTGCCTCTCCACTGGTGAAGAGGAACTCTGTTTAGGGGTGAAGGACATGTCTTCAGAATAGTTACTATTGTGAAAGACTTCAAACTGAGGCGTTTCAAGCATTGAATGGGAACAGTTTTGGATCGTCTGGATCCAAAGCACTTCTATTTCCATTAAATGCCCCCTCCATTGCTTTCAGAAGGGGGAGTTTCCCAAATTTAAATCTATCTGCCTGAGTAGTCTCTGAAAGTGGTGGGTAACCTGCCAATTTGCTCCTACCCCATTCTAAGACTTTTATTACAGCATGCTAGAAAAGCAGAATTTTAACAGAATAAAAGTGTCTTTGGCTGGTACTTATCACATGACATCATGGCTGTCCAGTTACTGCCTTGAATTCCATTTGTTACTGCAGTGCGCCTTTTCATTCATGGGCAAAACTCATGAATAGGTTCTAAATCTCACTGCTATTCCATTACTGCCTTTGTGCGATAGGTCCCTTCCACTGCAGTTCTGCTTCTCAGGCAGTCACATGGTGTGAGCGAATGTGATTCAGCTCTTCTGCCCCTCTGCCTCACAGTGATCACAGCTGCCAACAGCTTACCTAAGTCAGCTGCTATGTACACATTCACACAGCAGCCGGATTTGGGAGGGCATTGGTTGCCACGATTGCTCATTTCTCTCCTTCCTCCCAGAAGGTGGAATTTAGCAATGTGGAAAACAGATCATGCCACCATTGGCCACCAAAGCACTATCATGGGGAAAAGTGTGATAAGAAATAATGCCAAACTGGTATGCTTCCATTCTTAAACTAGCACGATTGTGACAGTTGGCAGGTGTGTAAAGTCTGTAGTTAGAATGGTCTAGGTTCATTCTTCTCTGCTTTTCAAACTGGAGCCTGTTGTTGTTTTCGCACAAAGAATAGATAAGAATTAGTAATGTTTTCTGACTTCGTCAAAGTCTTCCTGGGCCATTTTATTATTTTTACAACAGTTGTATAACATAGCAAAAACCAACAAACAGGAAAAAAAAAACCCATTCACTATTAAAGGAAAGTGGGGAGGAATGGGAATACGTGGTTTCCAGGAAGCACAATTTGATACAATGGGAAATTCTTCATTAATGTTTGGTACAAGTGTAAGATGTTAAAAAGATGAGGAAAAAGAAAGGAATATAGATAGAATGTCAGTGAACCGTTATGTCATAAGAAAGTCAATAAGATAAAGAGATATAAGCCCAAAATGCATAGGCCAAATAAAGCCGCTTTCAGCCTCTTTGTGAGTATGGCGATTAGATGAAACAACCCCCCCCCCCCAAGCAGCCAGAAGCTGCAAGAGGTCAAAAGGACTGAATTAAAAAGGAATCGATTTGAATGGCATCCTGGCCAGCACAGCTTGGGACTGTAGATGGCAGCCCACTTTGGGAGCAGGCTGTGCAGATGTCGTGGTCCCAGCCCAGTTGTGGCCAAAGGCCGCTCTTCACCCCATAGACTGGTACTCATAAGGAAGTAAATCTGAATAAATCGGTAAGAATGGTTAAGAATGTAAGAAGGTGAGAAAAAGTGAAATAGAAGGAGAGTAATGGAAGAGATTAGAAAGCTCAGGAATGGAGAAGGAAAGGAGGTTACAGAAGGAGATGATGATAGACGGAGAGATAGGGGTTGAAATGTTAAGAAATCGGTGTAAATCATGTGCTAAGGAGAAGAATATAATAGAGCAATACAAGAATTTTTTGGTCTTTTGTGATTAATGTGGGGACTGATTATGTGAATATGAATAAATATATTATTTAAAATATCTTAAAAATGTATCTTAATGAAACTGTTAAAAACCCACCTATCTATGCAGTGATTAGAGATAACTGAGGCGGTAGAAGCATTGGGACTAAATACAAATAGTGCCTTGTTTTCCCCTCTCTTATTCCAGCTATTGAATGTCCCAAACTGAATAGTCCTAAGAATGGAGAATTGAAATGTTCTCATCTATATGGAGACTTCGATGATATAGTTCCAAGTGTACCTTCTCGTGTAATAAAGGATTTGTTACGAATTGGAATGGAGCCGGTTCAGTGCACAGCCCTGGGACGTGGACCAGGAAACACCCTTGTGTGAAGGTCAGTGCTCACAGTGTGGTGACAGGTACTAGATAATAGGAATAGTCTTCAGTAATTAGAGCCATTGGCTCATATGCAGGAGGGGATAACTGGAACTAATTTAAGGCATTCAATTAAAAAAAAGGTGAAGTCACCTAATCTGGACATTCTTAGTTCATAAAATCAACCTTTTCACCTTCAGCCATACAGTGTCACAGTCTGCAGAGGCCTGAGAAAAGTCGATGGGACTGCTCTCATCCCCTTGGAGTCTTTGCTTTCCATCCACCTGTGCATTTGCCTGTGAGCCCGCGTTGCCTTAACTGGACAAAGGCAACCCACTGCTTAGCAACTGGGAACTGGAGTGCTCCCATACCTATATGTCAGGGTAAGGTTCATTCTTTCCTGGTCCATTTTTGGGATCAAAGTCAACCCCTTACAGAACTGGTTGGGTCTTACAGACTAGATATCTTAACATGGCTGCCATATAGTAACAATAGCTCTTCATTTCCCCCCCAGGAGTGCTGTATATATCATGTCATGCTAAACTTGTCCTTTCCAGTGGATGGCATAACCTAAACTGCTGCAAATGCATTTCCCCCTACTAGTTCTTTCTTGTTCTAGTTATCGAATGTGAAAAAACTGCATTCTCCTGAGAACAGAGACTGAAGTGTTCTCGTCATATGGAGACTTTGCCTATAGCTCTAGCCTTATCTCTATTGCAGTGGGGGGTTTGGTGCAATTGGAAAAGGCAGTGTACAGCCATGGAGAGTGGACTCAAAAACCACCTTTGTGTGAAGTTCAGTGCTCAGTACTCTTTTGAATCAACTGAGAAAATCATGCTCCTATAGATGGAGAGAAGTTAACAGCCAATTACTTTTACACAATTGGATCCCTCTAATGTAATACTTGTTGACAGCAGTGCCCACACACTAATACATTTAATTATTTATTAGTTACACCTCTTCCACCTTTCTTTTTAAAAACTCAAAGTAGGCCAAACTGGCCAATCATGTCCTAGTTTTCATTCTGTGAAATTTATTTTATTTTTATTATTAATTATTATTATTATTATTTGTATCTCGCCCTTTTCCAGAACTGGGACTCGTATGTTCTCAAAATTTTGATGAATAAGTAAAATGGAAAGATTGTTACAGTTGAGTCCTCTACAGCCTGGATAAGGGAGCTTTGATAAAAGTCAATGTAAATATACCTGGACACAGGTGGCTCATTTATATATCAATAGTTGACTTACTTACATCCCAATCCCGCCCTTCATTGGTTTTATCCTAACCTGTATAATTTACTTGGAGAAAGATTTTCTGCCAATAAAATGAACTTTTACGTAGATATGATCATGTACATGAAATCTAGCTCCAAAAAGCCATGATATGAACTATGTATAGGCCCACTGAGTAAGTATTTTCTTTGAAATAAGAAACACTAAGAAATTTCCTTTTACTGTTGTTGAAGTAAGAGATTATTTCCTGCCAAATGTTGTGTAATTATTTTAGTTGGAGTATTTGCTTAATTGTCTTTCTAATGTGGATGTTGTCTAAAAGAACACATTACTAGGTGTTTGGTTTTTCAAAAACAAGGGGAGCTGTGTTGTTGCGTAACACAATTTACAAATTCCCAGTTGTGGGACAGTATACTTATTAGGCGCAGCCTAAAGGATGTGAATTGGTTTAATGTTATCAGAGAAACTGACGAAAATGAATTTGTTGACTGCTGGGTAGAAATAACTTATTGGGCCCTCAAGGAGCATGCAGAGTTTGCCCGTAAAGACCCCATTTACTTTGAGATTAGTGCTGCTGTCTAGGTGATTGTCTATATGATGCAATAATTGAAAACTATTTTATGTGCAAAGATAAGTTTCTATTTTCAGAAGGAAACTGGTCAGAAGGAAGGAAGAGGAAGGAGTGGAAAAAGAAAAAAGAAATGGCTACTTCTTTGATCGTGTAAACAGCTGCTTCTGAAAACTTCTCACTCTTGGGAAAGAAGGAGAAGCATGAAGTAGTACTCATCAACTTATTTGAAATAGGATACAGTGCAATAGCAGTGACTAAGTCAGTAGAAAGTAACTTCCTAGACATGTCCAAAGGGTTACTTTGAGGATAGAAACACGGAAATAGGACGGGTTACAGGCAGCGCCCAATTATAGGAGAACTCTCTCGATAGGAAGAAATCCGAAGTAGTCTCCTCTTAGTTATGGTTTAGATCTAATTTAGAATGGAGAGTGAAGACTACTGTTCTGTTTGTGGAATGATTAATATTCTGAACCTTTGAATAAATGTTCAAAGTAAGGAAAGAAGACTTGCTTGATTTCAGGAGTGATGGGGCGGATAGTCATTGTAGTCCTCAAATGGAGCACAGGAGGAGTATTGTGAGTTCTGCAGGGGTGGCAGGGGGTGGATTGGACTGGATGGCCTTGGGTCTTTTCAACTCTATGATCCTAGATTACATGTTGCTTCTGATTTATTGTGAGGTAAGGGGTGCACCTGCTCTCTTTTATTTTGTTGTTTACAGCCTCCCGCCATATCGGTGCCGTTCCGGATCCCTCCGCGTAAGGCGAATTCCGCCTATGCTCGAGCCCCATTGGAAACAATGGGGCTCATGTGCGGCAGTGTGGGGGCGCGCGCGCAGGGCGCAACGGGCGCACGCGCCCATTCAATTGAATGGGACGCGCCACCCTTTCCGCCCCACGCGCACCCCGCGGCTTGAGCGCATATGCTCAAGGCCGCGTATGGCGCGCCCGTGTATGGCGCGGCCGCGCTGTACAATGTATTAGTTACATTCTGCTTTCATTGCTGTTTTTATTTGAATGTTTATTTTGTTATTATTATTATTATTAACCTTTATTTATGAAGCGCTGTAAATTTACACAGCGCTGTACATACAATCTTTTTAGTTAGACGGTTCTCTGCCCTCGAGCCTTGATGATTTGGTAGGCAATGTGATGCTTATATAACTATATAAAGTAAATAATTCACAATGTAAGATATAATAGTTGTGCTTTCCATTTTAGCTATCCAATGCCCAGCTCTGGAAATGCCAGACAATGGTAAGGGAAACTGCTCTCATCCCTATGGACAATTTGCATATAATTCCAGCTGCATCTTCTCCTGCAACTCTGGCTTTCAGTTAATTGGAGCACAGAAACTGAAATGCATGGATGAGGGGAAATGGACAGGAGACGTGCCCATCTGTGAAGGTATTCTTGCGTAAATGGAGTGGGCAGTAGGAGTTCCTCCCATAAATCAGATCTCAGCTGATTTCCAAGGGTATATGTCTTGTGGCTGTCACAAGGGCTGCAGGTGTCAAGATCTGCATTTTGTTCAAGATTTTTTTTAGAAAAAACACAGCTTTATTTTCTTTAGACAATCTACTATTCTAGTTTTTCACATATTCATACAAGGCTTGACCTTTCATTAGAAACTAAGGGTATGCAGGGAGTGTGGACTGCACTTGATGACACCCCAGAGGGGCAAGTATATCTCGTGGGGCTGTATACCCGATGGGACTGGCGTGGCGGCTAGGTGAGCAAGAAATGATGTTGCATCCCTTTCTTGCTTGCCCAACAGGTATGCCAGGTCACAAACAACCCTCTGAGGCCATAGCACTGTCCCCCGCAAGCTCCTGCTGCTGCTGGAAGGACAGTGCCTTCTGTTTGGACTCCAGCATGGTTGCAGCCATGCCAGACTCCAAATGGCACTCCAGAAGATGTAGCACTAACCCTCCAAAGAAGCAGCTGATGCTGGAGAGGACACTGCTTTCCATTTTGGCCCTGGCACGGCTCCAAAATGGCCCTCCGGAGGCTGCAACAGTCTGCCCCCTGCTCCCTCCCCGCACCTAGTGACACCAACTTCAGGAATGCCATTGGTCACGATTAAGAAAAAGAGCCCTCCCTCCAGTTCATCTGCCTTGGTCCAGGCCTCGCAGGGAGAGAAGAACTGCTGGACCTGATCCCCTCCCGCCACCATTCCCTTCTCCTTTTGTATTGTGTCTCTTTAGACTGTAAGCCTGAGGTCAGGGAACCATCTAATTATTATCCCCTCTGTTGTAAGACACCCGGATTCCCAGTGATTGGGTGGCATATAAATAAATCCTATTATTATTATTATTATTATTATTATTATTATTATTATTATTATTATTACTATTACTATTATTATTATTAAAGGTGTTACAAGATCTCTCTAAATACTGATTCTATTGACTATCATGGCTATATCTTTGAATATATTGTTCATTGTCAAGATTGTATCCAATTTATCTTTGCTATTCCTAGTGCTGGTTATGATTTACAAAGCCCTACACAGCTTAGGTCCAGATTATTTGAGAGACCATATCTCCTCATACAAACCTCCTAGAGCCCTAAGATCTTCTGGGGAAAGCTTTCTCTCGGTCCCTTCACCATCACAGGCTCGCCTGGAGAGATCCTTCTTGGTGGCTGCTCCTGCTCTCTGGAATGCCCTTCCATGAGAAGCAAGGCTGGCAGGCAAAAATGGCTCTGTTCAGGCAGGCTTTTAATGTGTAATCATGGGATGGGTTTTATATAGGATGGGTATTGTATTAATATTTGTAATTGTATATTGTATTTAGCTGATGTTTTAATTGTTTCATTGCAATATGTTTTTTAGAATTTTTATTTGTGAGCCAAGTCAATCCATCTTGTTTAAGATACCATTAAAAAAAGCTTTTATACTTGTATCCATTCAAATATCATAATTGAATAAACTACTTCATTATCGCAATAGAAGTCTTGCCTTGGGTAAGGATAACATAGTCATCTGGAAAGTTTGATATAAAAAAGTATTTACCTACATATTTCTTTCATCATTTGCTCCCTCAGCATTCTTTATTTATGTATCTTTGTCTGTAGAGAAATTCTAGTCCTTTCCCCTAAAGTTTATCTTCTTTTCCAGCTTCCAAGTGCCCAGTGCTCCATGCTCCAGTAAATGGACAGTTAAACTGCTCTCATCCTCATGGACACTTTGCGTACAATTCTACATGTGCCTTCTCTTGTAATACGGGATTTGTACAAGTTGGATTGGAGGTGCTTAATTGTATGGACCTGGGAGAGTGGACAGGATCAGTACCAGTCTGTGAAGGTAAAATGAATAATCTCTTGAAGGCCTATATTGGTGGAAAGACAGGATATAACTGGCTTGATTGTGTTAATTTATGTGAACTAAATGTTTTTGCCCAGTAATATTTTCCAGACTCTGTTCACTCACTTAGTAACTGTATAAGATCTTTTTTTCACTGGATCCATTGCATATAGCTGCATTCTACATGTATTTTGAATAATTTGTACTCCCCTGTTTATCTCTATGGGGCCTTAAGATCTTCTTCCACATCTCTTCTCCAGTTTCCATTTATCTTTCTTGGTGAAGTGGACATTGATGAGGGACAGGGCTTTTCCTGCAGTAGCATCCCACCTATAGAATGGCCTTCCCATTCCCAAGTAGGCTTTCTTTATCACCAGCTTTGGAGTGCTTAATTGCCAGAAAAGAACTTTCACCTGAGTATTTAAAATACAGTATTCTTAATAGTGAACTGTTTGGGGTATAATAATAATAATAATAATAATAATAATAATAATAATTTGTATACCACTTTTCCATAGAGCAAAGCGGTTTACAGACTATTAAAACCATTACAAACCATCTCATAAAAATAGATAAAATCCAATAATACATTCATACAAATATATCAACTCTAAACACAATCCTTCAAGAGGGTAAGGCAGAGAGTCGATGGCAACGGAAATACGCAACTTAATTCTTCAGAGGGGAAGGCTTGACAAAAGAGAAAGGTTTTAAGCCTCTTTTTAAATGTTTCTAGGGGGGTCATCAGACGGAGCTCCTTGGGAAGACTGTTCCAAATCCGCGGGGCCATCACTGAAAAGGCCATCTGGGAAGTGGAAGCATATTTGGATGAAGGAATTTCCAACAGATTCTTCCCGGATGTTCTGAGTGTGTGGGGCAGATTATATGGGGAGATGCGGTCCCTCAAGTAACTCGGGCCCAAGCCATATAGGGCTTTATAGGTGATAACCAACACCTTGTATTGCGCTTGGAAGCAAATGGGCAGCCAGTGGAGATCTTTCAAAATAGGTGTTATATGGTCAAACCTGGATGCACCGGTGACCAATCTGGCTGCCATGTTATGTACTAACTGAAGCTTCCAGGCTTGGTACAAGGGTAGCCCCATGTAGAGCGCATTACAGAAATCTAAGCGAGAGGTTACCAGAGCATGTACCACAGTTTCAAGGTCCCTTTGGCCCAGGTAGGGTCGCAGCTGGCATATCAGCCGAAGCTGATAGGAAGCACTTCTGACCGTTGCATCTACTTGAGATGTCAACTGCAGGGATGAGTCCAGAAGTACTCCTAGGCTGCGAACTTCATCCTTCAGGGGAAGTGTGACCCCATTCAGGACAGGTGGATAAATTTCCTTCCCCGAGCCTGGGGAACCTATCACAAGCACTTCCGTTTTCTCTGGATTCAGACTGAGTGTTTTCCCTCATTCAGCCCATTACCGACTCCAGGCAGGTGTTCAAAGGAGAGACTCCATCCTTAGTCACTGCATCAGTCAGAGAAGCATATTTGGGTGTCATCAGCGTACTGATAACACCACGCCCCGTGTCTCCGGATGATCTCTCCCAGCGGTTTCATTTAAATGTTAAAGAAAGGGGGGGGACAAAATAGCTCCCTGAGGGACCCCAGATGTTAGTTCCTTCTTAGAGGAGCAAGTGTCCCCCAACTGCACCATTTGGAATCTGCCTGAGAGGTAGGAACGGAACCACTGGAGCGCAGTGCCCCTGATGCCCAACTCCCTCAGGTGTTCCAGAAGGATACCATGGTCAGTGGTATCGAAAGCCGCTGAGATGTCCAAAAGCACAACAAGGTCACACTTCCCCTTTCGATGCCCAGACGGAGATCATCAACTAAGGCGACCATGGCAGTCTCAACTCCATATCCCGATCTGAAGCCAGTTTGAAATTGGTCCAGATAATCGGTTTCATCCAAGACTGCTTGGAGTTGGAAGGCAACCACTCTCTCAATCACCTTACCTAAAAATGGCAATAATGAGACCGGTCCATAGTTATCCCTTACCAGGGGGTCCAGGAAGGGTTTTTTGAGCAACGGTTTAACTGCTGCTAGTTTTAAACTAGATGGAAATTTTTCCTCCATTTATGTGGAACTCTGTCATCGCAGCTACTTCAGCCAGTCCCTCCCCAAATTTACCTCTTAAGTGCCTTGTTCTTGTTTATTTTTGGGAGTAATATTTCATTCATGAATAGATTTGCATATTAATTTTGTCTACAACTTCTACATTAATTAGGCTATTCAACATCTATATCAATGACTTGGATATTTTTATCTGCATTCCTAAAAACAGTTGGCCCTCCGTTTTGCCAGGGGATCCTTTCTGGATCCCCAAGCGAAAATGGAGACTCACCAATATTCAAGCCCCATAGGTTTGAATGGGGTACATGCCCGTGAGCATTTGCCCCAAAGGTAATAACAGAGGTTGCCCCTCCATGAGTATTCAAGGCTGCGGACCTCAAGTCCACAAGAACGGAGGGTCAACTGTATGCTTACCTGGAAGGAAGTCCTATTGGGCAGAAAGGGGGCTACTTGTGATAGAACATAGGAGGAAACAAAAATTTCTCAGTGGGATATTGAACTCCACATATTAGACATAATTATCTTATGGTCCGAAACACACAGAAATAATAATAATAATAATAATAATAATAATAATAATAATAATAATAATAAT
>NC_056525.1:127423970-127426613 GCF_019175285.1 Sceloporus undulatus
TTTTTATAATTCAGTTGAGACTGCTTTAACTGCCCTAACTCAATGCTAGGAAATCCTGGGATTTGTACTTCATTGTGGCACCAGAGCTCTCTACAGAGAAGGCTAAATGTCTCACAAAACTACAGTTTATACAGATAAAGTATAACAATGAAAACTACTGATACCATTTTCCAAGAACAAGAAAATTAATAAATACTGAATAAAATTTGTTAAAAGGGGCGGAAGGAGTGGCACACACACAAAAAATGAAAATTATCTCATGGCATGTGAAAGGAATAAACGCTGGGCAAAAAAGGAGCATAATATTTCATAAACTGGAAAAACTCAAGGGAGATATATTATGCATTCAAGAAACTAAAATCAAAGAGAATGAAATAAGATACTTAAGAAATCCCAGTCTGGGACAATTTTATGCTTCAGACACAAATGCAAAAAAGAAAGGTGTTGCAATATATATAAATAGAAAATACAATTCAAGAGAAATATTTAAAGATCAGGCAGGATTATATGTTGCAGTGGAAGTGATAAGTAATAACCTTAAACTTTTGTGTGTAGGCATGTATGCCCCCCTAGAAAACAGAGACTCATATTTCAGACAAATTCATAAAGAAATAAAGAAAACGAACTATGATAACATATTAATCATGGGAAATTTTAATGCACTTATTAACCCAAAACTAGATCGAAAGTCAAGTCAAAACAAAAAAATTAAGAAAAACCAGGGTAAACTCCCGAAAACCTTCTTTGAACTTGTTGTAGATATAAATCTTACAGACGTATGGAGACATAAATATAATCTGACAAGCAGCTATACATTTCACTCAGAAGTCTACGATTCATTATCAAGAATAGACCTATTCCTTGCTTCAAAATCCTTTTTACCTCAAATTAAATCTATGGAAATCCTGACAAAACCAACATCGGACCACAATCCAATAATGTTAGACACTATAGAAAGGAAAACAGATTACATTTGGAGATTGCAGGAATCTTTATTAAATGAAGAAGAAATTGTGAAGAAAATTAAAGAAGAATTGAAAACTTTTTTCAAAGAAAACAAAACAGAAGGCATGTAAAATAAAGTGATATGGGATACTAGTAAAGCCATTATCCGAGGAATATTTATTAAAAGAAAGAAAGAACAGAAATATAAACTACAAAGAAAAGAGAAACAGATCATCAAAGAACTAAGAAAGAAAGAAAAAAATGGAAGAATAAAGGAGATAAAAAATTAAAGACAGAGATGATGCTATTACTGTCATGGCCAGCCAAGAGCAGGACTCGGAGGATGAGGAGGAGGCTGTGGCCCCTCAAGTGCAAGAGGAGATGGAGGCTATACCAGGTCCCAGTTCTGCCCTGCCAGACCCCAGCCCTGATCTCCCAGCCCCAGGGGTTGAGGCTCAGCCAGGTCCTAGCTCTGTGGGGTTCCCTCCTGAGGCTCAGCAGCCTAGTGTTGACTCTGTGGAAGAACCAAGCATGGAGGTTCCTTCCTTTAGGCAGAGGAGAGCTGAGAGTTCTTGCGTGCGTTGATCCAAGAGGCTTGCAGAGAGGCAATCTGTAGATAAGCCACAGCTGGCACAAGGGAGGGCAGCTGGAGAACGCCAACCCTTTGCCAGAGATTATTGCAGAATCCTTCATTGTGACTGCTGTCGGCACTTGTTTCCTGAACCCTTGTCTGTCTTGAACCTATGACTTTGGAACGAACTGGACTACTGCTGCCTTCTGGCTGCCCTGACCTTGGACTGAACTGACTTCTGTGACCTCTGGTATCCTGACCTTGGCTTTATTTGTGGCTTGTTTCTCTAGGACTCTGGAAAGGTCTGAAGACTAGTTCCCAGCTGCCTAGTCAGTTCTCTTGCTGAACCATGACTATCAGCGTTTGTTTGTGTGTGTGCTGGCCACAGTCCAGGACAATTACAACAATAATTAAGATCCCTAAATTTAGCTGAAATATCAAAGAAGATGAAAATGATCAGACAAAAACAATTTGAATTTGGAGATAAAGCTGGGAAATTATTAGCCAATAAATTAAAGAAGAACAAGGAGAAACAACTAATTATAGAACTGAAATATAAAGATAATTTGATTACAGACCAGGAACAAATCAAGAAGATATTTAAAGAATATTTTGAAAATCTCTACAAATACAAAAAGGAGGACTGTGACAAAGAAAATATTAACAAATATCTAGAGAAACAAAACATAACATCATTGAATCAAACTCAAAAAGAAATGTTGCATTAGAACTTCACAGATAAAGAAATTTCCGAGGCAATAAAGAAATTAAAATTAGTCAAGACCCCTGGACTATACGGCCTGTCAGCCGCATATTATAAAAAAACTGAAGAGATTTTAATCATCTCATTAATCATTTTGTATATCACATTAAATGATATACAAAAAGAAGGAATCCCTGATTCATGGAAACAAACATTAATTACATTCATTCATAAAGAAGGAAGAGACAAACACGAAACTAAAAATTACAGACCCATCTCTTTGATAAACATGGATTACAAGATCTTTGCAACGATCCTTGCCGAGAGATTAAAAAAGATTTTAGTAAATATTATCCATGAAGACCAGAATGGATTTCTCCCGAACCACCAAATAAAGAACAATATTAGAACAGCGATTAATATA
>NC_056525.1:127429613-127457156 GCF_019175285.1 Sceloporus undulatus
GTGTATTTATTTATTTAATGTCAGGCCAATTTATAAGAACAGGTTTTTAAAACTAGATTCAGTCTTTCCAGGAGCAGATTTTTCCTTCAGAATTGTTCTTTGTCAATGTATCACAGAATCATAGAGTTATAGAGTTGGAAGGGGTCCCAAAGGCCATCCCTTACAACCAAAGCAATCCCAACAGATGGCCATCCAATTTCCAAAGAAGGAAACTCTACCGCTTTCTGAAACAGTGTATTCCACTGCTGGATGTAACTTACAAGAAAAGAAGTTGAGAAAAGGCATACAACTACACTTGTCCCGCCTGATTCGTGGGGATTCGTTCCACCCTCACCCCTTCCCCCATGAATCAGAAATATCGCCTTAAGGCCTGTTCTTTTTGGTTGCTACTGACATTTCTTTCTCTGGGAACTTAGGGAAGTACAGCTACAACAGATAACACAGTTCTGAGGGAAGAACAGAAAATAGATGAATTTAGTTTTGCTACGCAATAGCAAAAAAACCATGTGATGTAGTAAGCAAAACTTATCAGCCAATCAGGAGTTAGTGAGCACGCAGTGTCCATGAGTTTAGGCTATGTCTGTATGTAGGATACAGTCTTCCAGTCACATCTTGCTCTGATATCATAGACACAGCTAACATGGCTCTTGAACAGGGAAATTCTAATGAAACCTGCATACAGAATTTAGAACAAATGAATATGTTTCAAACAAGATGGAGGATTTGGAAAACAGAAATACACGCTTAAATATTAGAATCTGCAGAATTCCTGAATGGGTGGAGCAAAACAACATGATTCCATTTCATGGCAGAGTAACACCTATTCAGGACTCAATCTCCTATCCACTTACATAGAACGAACACATCAAACATCAGCTCTCAACCCGAGGCAAAATACGCTCCCCAGAGACATAATCGTACACTTTGCACATTATTAAAAAAAAAACCACAAATAGTGAAGAAGCTTACCAGCAATATACCAAGATGTCTCTTCTGAAACATCAAGAAAATGCCAGAGTTTAAAACCCTTTACCTCTCTACTCCAACAAGCAAGCATGTGGGTTGGACCTAATAGTCTTTCACAATAACTCTTGTCATGACCACTACAACTAAAACTCATCTACTTCACACATGTGGAGGCTTAGACATTAAAGTGCCCCAGGAACTTGAGAGAGAGGTAAAGAATAATGTCTCATCTTCAACTGCACCCAAGCCTGAACAAACAACCAAATCCTGGATGACAGCAAAACAAGGAAAACACAATCATCTCGGTGGGCCTACACTAGTCACACTATCAAAGTGACTCTGATCGAATTTCAACTCAAAATAATAATAATAATAATAATAAAATAACCAGAGAAGAGATCTTCTGACATCATAAAGTGGATAGCTAAACATAACTACTTTCACCCTGAATTTCACCATGCATCAACTTCTGGTTTCTCTCCAACAATCTCCCCCCTCCCCGCCATCTAGTCTCTCTCCCCCTTCATCTTCCCACCCTAATCTTAGTGACTGATGGCTGCCATATTTGAAAAGAATAGGCTTCCCACTAACAACTGTTAATTATTTTCAATTCTCAAGATGACATTTTACATGGAAATAGCCTCACTCTAAACTGCATCCATATTGTTTCAACTCTCTTTCTATCAACAATCCTTTCCCACCCTACTCCTTGTTCTATCACAGTGATTCCCAAAGTGGTCCAGGTGGACCCCCAGGGGTCCACGGGAGACTCAACGGGGGGGGGTCTATGTTGGCATGGAAAAAAATGGGGGTTCACAAGTTGTAAGTGGGGGTCCACGGAAACAGGGCCGGCTCATCCATATTATAGGCAAACTAAGTGGCTGCCTAGGGCGCCAATCTCTAGGGGGCGCCAGAGAGAGAGAAAGAAAGAGAGTGCCTTATCACTATTACCGAAATGCCACCATAATGCTGCCATTCCCTCTTTTACTCTCCTGAATGCCAATGGGCCTTGTTACATCTCCTGCTCTGGCACTAATGTCAATGTGCCACCATTTTCTGCTTTTGAATGCAATTCACCTTTTACTCGTGCTGGTAACTGCCTTCTTATATGGAAAACAAAAACAACCTACCTTAACAGCTCTCTTACTTACTAATCTTTCCCATCTCTTAGATAGGTTTCTTTAAATCTATCTAAGATTTAAATCCTCCAATTTACTCTTTCCTCTTCTTTTGACTTGGAGGACAAAATTGGGGGCATACTTATCAAATTTGCAGATGACACTAAATTAGGGGGAGTAGCTAATACCTCAGAGGACAGGATCAAAATTCAAAATGACCTGAATAGACTAGAAAGCTGGGCCAAAGCTAACAAAATGAAATTCAACATGGAGAAATGTAAGGTACTGCACTTAGGGCAGAAAAATGAAATGCACTGATATAGGACAGGTGACAACTGGCTGAACGAAACTAAGTGTGAAAGGGGTCTAGGAGTCCAAGTACACCACAAGTTGAACGTGAGTCAACAGTGCAATGTGGCAGCTAACAAGGCCAATGCAATTTTAGGCTGCAGCAATAGAAGTATAATGTCTAGATCAGGGGTAGGCAACCTGCGGCCCGCGGGCCGGATGCGGCCCGGCAAGGCCTTGGGACCGGGCCTAGCCCGGTCCTGCCGCCGATTGCCGCCGGGGCCTTTTGCTTCTCGCGCGCAGGGTCAGGGGAGGCAATTGTCTATAGACGCCTCAGAAACATGCATTTATATTAACATTTTTTAAAAAACCAGCAAATTTTTTTGCGTGTTCTCCACTTTTTTAAAAAAAGTGTCCACCATTTGAAAATGTTGTCCTATATTTGTCCCAGTTTATTTATTTATTTAAATTTTTTAAAAAATATTTAATTATTTAGTTTTTGGCTTTGGTCCCCCAGTTGTCTGAGGGACAGCAACCCGGCCCCCGGCTCAAAAAGGTTGCCTACCCCTGGTCTAGATCAAGGGAATTAATAGTGCCACTCTATTCTGCTTTGGTGAGGCCTCACCTGGAATATGGTGTCCAGTTGTGGGCACCACAATTCAAAATGGATGTGGAGAAACTGGAGGGCAACTAAAATGGTGAAGGGTCTGGAAAACATGACCTACGAGGTAGCTGGGTATGTTTAACCTGGAGAAGAGAAGGTTAAAAGGTGATATGATAGCCCTGTTTAAATATTTGAAGGGATATCATATTGAGGAGGGAGCAAGCTTGTTTTCTGCTGCTCCAGAGACTAGGACCCGGAGCAATGGATGCAAGCTACAGGAAAAGAGATTCCACCTCAACATTAGGAGCAACTTCCTGACAATAAGGGCTGTTCAACAGTGGAACAAACTCCCTCGGAGTGTAGTGGAGTCTACTTCCTTGGAGGTCTTCAAACAGAGGCTGGATGGCCATCTGTCGGGGATGCTTTGATTTAGATTTCCTGCATGACAGGGGGTTGGACTGGATGGCCCTTGCAGTCTCTTCCAACTCTATGATTCTATGATTAAGTTACTACTGAGATCTTTGCTCCTACAATCTAACAGTAATAATGCTCACCCCTCCCCTTCACACACACACCCCTGAGGAGATCACCATTTAATAGCTCGATTCAGGCGTGGGACACACTCCATACATTCTTCCTCTTGGTTTGTTGTTACTAACTGTTGTTGCAATTATGTTAAATTTAACTGTACTTCTGGGCTTTGGGATATATATCTTTTAGGTTTGAGTCTCACGATTCCCCTTCTCCCACCCTTAAAATGTTAATAGTTACCTTAAAAAACTGTCTTTTTACAATAAATACATAGAAGGAGTACAGTATCGCCATCTCTCTTCAATACTGAATACAGTACACAACTGAAAACTGAATCTAATAATCAATCCAAAAGTGTCCTACCACATCTTAGACCTGTTTTCTGGCAGGTTGCCAATAACCACCACTATAATAAAAACCTCCTTAAATGAACTAATACTACCTGGCTACAGGTACACCAAATTGCTGCCTTTGCATCACACCTAGCCTCAGCAGGAGAAAACCCACATCCGCTCTCCTTTTTTTGAAAATTTTTGTATGAACACTGCATCTCATAATAAAGGGACGGCAGCAAATTGAATAAATAAAGTCAGAGAAAGCAGAGGAGACAGACATATGACCTTTTCCTGGGCAAGGCAAAAAGCTGAAGCAGGAGGAGATGAGGACCACTCATTTTAGGCGATGCAATATCTTGCCTAGCCTGGGCAGAGACAAGAATTAACCCATTAATGGATGGCTCTTTCTCCACTGACTGAGAATTATAAAACATCCCTACCATAATCATTTACTATGCATGTACAAGATACTATATATTGGAAGCCAGAAGCTTGTACACATTTATGCTCACCGATCATTACTTCTGTCATCTGTTCCCTGAGGTACACCTGCAGAGAATTCAAGAAGATGCCTGCTCTGGTGAGCAGGGTTAATATGAAGTTCATCAGAAGTGGAGCCCCATTCAAGCACTCTAGAAAGAAAAGGTAAAACAAATAAATCTTATCACAGATTCCTTTGGCAAGCAAAGATATAGCCATGTTAGTCTATAAAATCAGTATGTAGAGAGAACTTGTAGCACCTTTGAGACTAATTGAAATAAAGAAGTTGGCAGTATGAGGTTTCGTAGACTTCCTTCTACCAGGGACCAGGGACTGACATATATATGCCATCGGTAGGTGAGAATGTCAATTCAAATTCAAAATCCTTTGTGTATGGAAATTAAGTAACAAGTCCAGTTTTAACAATAGTCGTTAGCGAGACCTTGTGAACTGGTCAATGTGTACGGAAACGAAGAGGCAAGACCAGTTTGGCTTTTGGAAACTAGCCAGTGTAGGTGAAGGGAATAGGCAACCATAGAATGTGTAGAAAAAAATTTAACAGAAGAGAAAGATAAATTGATTCAAATAGTGAAATGGGCTAAAAATTCTGGATATGTCATTCAAATGACACAATGGGAAAAGGTCTGGAGAAATACAAGCTCACAGTCTCTCAAAATCTACGAGAAAACTTTTATAAAATGTTTTTCCAATGCTACCTCACACCTGAAAAAAATTCAAAGATTTATAAAACCAAAAAGAATTTATGTTGGAAATGTAAAAAAGAAGTCAGAACTTTCTATCACTGCTGGTGGACATGCAAATGGGTAAAGAACTATTAGAAGACAATAAATGAACAAATCAATATAATTCTAAAGAACAAATTAGATTAAAACCAGAATGTTATCTGTAAGGAATATTTGAGGAGGATATAAAAGGGGAAGAGGAGAAAATTATGTATTATATGGTGACTTTAGTTAGAATTTGTTTTGCACAAAAATGCAAAAATGAAACCTGTCCAACAACTGAGGATTGGTTAATGAAATTATATGAAGGAATAGAGATGGATATACTTACACAAGTTATAAGAGATAGATCGAAGAAACAAGTGATAGAAGAGTGGGGAGAGATTATCAAGTTCTTAAAACAGAGATGGGGTAAAGTAGCAGTAATAAATTTGGAATGAAGGAAAGCTAGATTGAGATCAATAAGGATCTAAATAATTTGAAAGAACTATGGGTAGTTGGATCCACTACAAAAAATAAGTAGATGTAAGAAAGACAAGTAGGTACAACGACAGACAGTAAATTGGCAGGAAGGAAGTCAGTATGAATGAGATGAGGTTTTTGAAATTGAAGATGAAACAGTTAGGTAAAGAAGAGTCGAAGGAGGGGGTAGAATATATTGGTTTAGGTAAGTGTGAATGGTAGATGTAAATAGGAAGATAGGAAAGCTGAAGGAGGAGGAGAGAGAGTAAATGGCAGAAAGAACTTGGGAAGGTTTTAAGTGGAAGGATTGTATGTATGTAAGGATAGTAAGGAAAGAGAGAAGGAAGAAGACTTTTTTTCAATTTTTCAATTTGATTGATATGCATAATTAAAATTGTGGTTAAAGAATGTATGACTGATACGTATAAATGTATGTATAAATATATATGTATGTCTGTGGATAATTTTAATAATAAAGATGTTTTTAAAAAAGGAAAGTAATAAATGTTTTGAACAACCTTAACCTTTTAACTTTTGAAATCTGGGCAAAAAAACAAAGACTACATCATTTAGGCTATTCTGTTCTTTTACTTGGTATGCATTTTGTACAGTGACTTTTACTTGCCCAACAGTCCTTTCCATATCGTCCACAAGAAATGTCTCATGGACTGATAATGTGACATGTGACAACATGCTAAGGGACCCAAGCTTCCCAAAGGCATTGAAAGGAGCCTCACCTTAGTTTGTCATGATTCAGTATTACAAAAGTGAGCAGCACCATCACACAGAGTGCTCTTCTCTTTGAAGGGGAGCTCTTGAGACTCTGGTTCTGGAGAAAAAAAAAAGCACATTCAGAGAAAGTAAATATCTTCTAACATTGCTTTCAACATTCCAGATTCTATTATAGTCTTGTTATTACTGCCACAAAGGGCTAGCCACCTTGACTATTTATAGCCTTTTAAATAACATTCCCAATTCCCACGTACTCACTCTAATGCTGCACACAGCACTACATGTCATTCAGAGTAACAACAACATTGTGAATGGTACCCTGACTGGGTGTCAAAAGGAGAATCACAAAGAGGACACATGCTGTCCAATGTCTTCAGGACTGCACAAATGATTCAAACATCTCGGCTGTGAAAGCCCACAGAGCGGCTTAAATGAGCAACAACCATTCAGAATCTCAGAGGCTGCTAATTTAGCACAAATAGTGGCCAAGATTTGGCCACTGACACTCCATAATATATCTCACTAGGAAGTTAGATGTCACTCACATCCAGCTCTTCTTCCTATCTCATGTAATAAAGATCCTAAGCCAGGGGTGGGATATTTGTAGCTCTTCAGGTATTGTTGGACTCTACTCCCATTTTTCCATTGGATATGCTTTTTATGGCTGATGGGAATGGGAGTCCCACAGCATTTGAAAGACCACAAGTTACTCATGCTTTTCTTTAGTTTTGGTTCCAGTAATAGTAAGTGCAGTAATAGAGGATGCAGTGTGGCTAACTAAATTCAAATCCGCACAAAGCAGAGATCTGAGTGGTTGGCAAATCCAGTAATCTTGACATTTATTTTATACAGGGTCTCTTGCCGGCAGGACGCAAAATACTTCAACATGCATTTTTCACAACCAGCACACCAGCACACACCTCCTCTGCCAGATCATCCAGCTGCCTCTTCAGGGAGCAATTCTCTCTCTTAAGATGCTCGTTTTCCAACAAGGCTGAATTTAGCCTAGCCTCCAAGCTCAGCATATATTCCTTTTTTTTCCTGCGTGACTGACATGCTGATTCTCGATTTTTTATCATACGTTGTTGTCGTTTCAGAACATTCATCTATAGATGAAGACAGGAAAACTTTTAGGGCAAAAAGTGCTGCCACACTTGCAAAAAGAAATGGGGAAGGACATTTCATAAGTCACTGGTAATGGCGCAACTTTTTTTTAAAGGAAAGGAGAGCATGGTTTGAGTACTGGACTGCAGCTCTGGAGACCAGGGTTTGATTCCCCACTCTGCCATGAAATCCACTGGGTGGCAATGGGGAAGTCACATGTTCCCAGTCTCAAGAGAAGGCAATGGCAAACCTCCTCAGAATGAATACTGCCAATAAAACCCCATGACAGGTTTACATTAGAGTTACTATAAGTTGGAAACAACTTGAAGGCACACACAACAGCAACAAGAATCTAATTACAAAAAACAAATGATTTTTAAGATCCTTCAAGGACTCTACAATTTTTCATGTTGTTTTAATTTGTGGTCCGTATTTCAACTTTGTCAAGAAAACATTAACCATGGAAGAAATATTCAGTTAAAAGGCAGAATGTTCTTTGCAGACACACAAAGCTTTATTTAACATTGCATTAATTTGTACTTGACTATCCATGTTCTTCTGGAATACAGCCACCATATACAGTGGTTTTAAGGCTCACCTTCCAATCTAGGCTAATCTAGAATTTAAGAATCTATGAGTTTTATCACAAGTGGCCATTTCCTGTTTCCACTGACAACTGTAGCACAGCACCCAGCAGAGATAAAGTTATCTCAGGCCCCATATAGACAGGTCAAAATAAAGCTGTTTCGAGTCACTTTGGAGGTATGCTGTTTAAATGATGGATGCATCCTAACAGTCTGGAAGCCACAACAAAGGCACGATCCAGTCCTAAGGATTGCAGCGTAGCTTTGGCACAGCTTCCAGACTCTTAGGACGCATGCATCATTTAAAAAGCATACTTCCAAAGTGACCCGAAGCAGCTTTATTTTGGCAGTCTGTATGGTGCCTCAGTTACTGGAAAAGTTAAAGGCCCGTTCCGCACGAGTGTAAAGTACGTCCCCCAGGACGTACTAGGGTTAGGAAAGGGCGTTGCCATCTTGACGTCACAGACACCTAGCGTCCGCACATCGTGCGGCGGAAGTGATGCCACAAGTGCACGACTAGTGACTCGGGGCTTCTCTTTGTTGCATCTGGGAACCGCGCGGTTTGCCCACTGCGGTTCCCAGATGCAGCAACCAGCCGTGCTGGCAGAGCACCCATTTTGGGCACTCTGTAACGCGCCAAAGTTATACAATAAGTTTGGAAGCAATGAACACATCTCTCTAAAGACACACAATATACAATCTGTTATACAAACTGTTTCCTTGTCTGAAAATGTGTTGGAAGGATATCACCTCTCCTCCTTTGAGGAATAGAGTTTGAAACTGACCAATGGCATGAGACATAGTTATGTTTCAGTATCACTGAATTTCATGCAATTCAGCAAATTAGATGTGGGTGCTTTTTCACTGGAACCCTCTTTCTTGTCCATATTTGAGGTCTCCCCTCATGTCACCTGACATTGCAGTGTATGATTAACTGCCTGTTACTTGGGCCAAAGCAGGAAGTGTTCTTGGACTAGTAAAGAGAAAGGAACTTTTTTGTTTCTCTGCTATGCTAGAATGTGGGGGTCATTTCTTGTCACTGTTATTTTCTGTTGTTATGCTTATAGTTTGGTGACAAACTGAAGCCATAGTGCCAATTTGTATCCAGAAGATATCCTGAAAAAAATGTTCTGCAACATGAGCAGGTAAGAAAAGTTCCCCAAATCAAATTCTCAACTTGAGGGGATGTAGGAATGGAAGTCTCATTGGATCCTGCCAGTCTCACTGATCTATGATGGGCTGGCTAAAGTGTTAAGGATGCAACCAGCAGGACCTCCTTGCTCCACCATTAAAATGGGTGGCTTAGTGGCTAAGATGCCAGTTCTGATGATTGGAAGATCAGAAGGTTGGCAGTTCAAGGCCTGAGTGCTACATGATGGGGTGAGCTCCTGACACTACTCCCAGCTTCTGCCAACCTAGCAGTTTGAAAGCATGCAAATGCAAGTAGACAGATAAGTATCACTTAAATGGGAAGGTAATGGCGTCCGGTGCAGTCATGCTGGCCACATGACCACCAGAGCAGTCCTCGGATAACGTTGGCTCTTCGACTTAGAAACTGAGATGAGCACTGCCCCCTACAGTGCTCATGTCAAAATACCTTTACCTTTTTAAAGACCAAACATAGCTGGTGATCACCAAACCAGGGAGTCAGTGGTTTAATTATTGCTGAACTGACAAATTTACATCTAAAAAGGGATTTTAGCACTGATTTGGCATCAAAATTGTACCATGATCAAATGCTCCTCAGTGAAAGAACAAAAATAAAAATTCTTCTACACATAAACACAGAGTAAGAAAGAGATTTGGTCTAGCGTCACCTTCTCTCTGTCACATGCAGAGGAGTGTTCAAGCAAGTTTGAAGTAATACAAAACTTAGGTTCCAAGCATTCTAAAGATAGCATCTGTTTATCTTCCATTGTCCTCCTCCTCTGCATTAAGGAGCGCTACAAGCTTGTGGTATTATTCAGAAATGGAAACAGTAGGCATGCCAAATTCACTAGCAGACTATAAAATGTGCTGAATTATAAGATCATAGCTAATGGTTGCCTACAAATTTATTGGAATCCTAAAAGGAGAATTGGAACAATACAGTATAAGCTCTCCAGCTTGGATGGGCAATTCAAAATGGAAAAAACTTACATCCATGCAAGTATTTTCAGGAGCAGAATGAAGAGCAGACTTAGGTTCTGCTATGTTTCCACTCGCCAAACTTTTCCCTGCAGTTTGTGACAATACATTGACAGTGTGACCTGGCAGTGATGTGACTCCACCAGTGACAGCAATGGTTGGACTAGTGGCAGGAAGGATTCCAGGTGTCTGAAGATGCACCACAGCAGACTGAGAAAGCATCACTGGATGGCCTATGATAGAAACAAAGAACACTGCAATTATGGGATGAACTAGGTTTCTGCAGAAAGGGATGAAAGAAACACTTACCCTCCTATAGCTTTGTCAATCTAAGAGAACATTTCACATCTTAGGAAATCAGTCACATAAGAGAGGAACCCACCACTAGTTCAGCAAGACTCTGTCTCTTGCCTGGCATTTAATTGGCATTAGTGATGCCATATTGCATGCTACGTTTGAAAGCTTTTTCAGTTTCACATTTGCTTTGCGCTTGGCTATACTGAGTCCAGTACTATATTTTGACAGTGGCCAAACACAAGCAAAAAACAGCAGCAAGATACAATTGCCTACTGCTAACCACTTACTTTTCAATAAGACAGGAGGGAGGAATTAACAGTTTGCCTCCTGCTATGGCCTCAGTTCAGAAGAGAGACATTCACCTGCAATTTTTATTTCCAGGAAGTAATCCACTTATCATTTTTGGCAATAAAAATTGCAGGTGCTAAGAATCATAGAATTTTATGCTACTGCAGCATAAAAAGAAGGGAGGGAGGGGGCGGGGGAAAAGAAATGTAGCAAAAACTTTAAGACTACTTGGTTTTTATTTCTGCAGAACCTTCAGGGATATAAATCCACTTCTTTTGATGCTTACAGCGTGATAATAAATCCTCAGGTATAAAACATATATACGTAGCTGAGGAATGTAATAGGATCCAGAAGGATGCAAGTCTTGACCCTCGCCCTACATTTTCAAAAGGCTGCATATGGAGATACATGTAATTCAGATCTTTACGGCGGTCACTTAATGTTCATGTATGAAAGCCATATATCTGCATACCAAAGTCAGTTCCTTAGGTGAGAAGATTACTTTTGTTACAACAGCAAAAACTCTTCTATTAACATATGTAGTGTGCCATGAACCCATTGTCTTAATTATACTTCTGTCAATGGATTGGAATTTGTAAATATAATTCAAATCAACTGTTTCTCTTTCTAGTCTTCCTCTGTAATTTCCTTGTTCAAGGACTGCAATCTTTAAATCCCATAATGTACATCCAACAAGGCTGAAATGTTCTGTAACTGTTTTTTGGTTACTGATATTTTTAATGTCAAATTTGTGTCCATTTATCCTATTTGTCCAATGCAGAGTGTAGAGAGGCACAGCATAACATATCACATTGGAGGAGAAACATTTTATTAATGATTTTTCCAAAATGACTAAGTTCACAATAAACATTAACAAAAATAAACTTCAACCCACTTTACCACTTGTAAAAGCAGTTTTGTCATCTATGCCAAACAATCCAGGTGTCTAAAGATTTATGTGGGAAAGATAACAAGACCTCTTTAAAATATATAGAAAAATAGTTTTCTTATTATCATTTGTAGGAGTAGTTTTGTCATCTATGCCATACAATGCTAGTGACTAAATTTTTTAAAGATTTCTTTTAAAATGTATAGGCAAACACTTTTCAAATATAAGAAACAATAAATCTCTGTAAATCATTTCTTGGAATATCATTATCCTGCAACAGACCTGAGATTCTAGGTTACAGAAAAAGTGAATAATATTAATGAGAAGACTGTTATAGAAAGATGAAGCAGGCCATAAAAGAGAGAGAGAGAGAGAGAGAGAGAGAGCGACAGACAGACAGACAGACAGACAGACAGACGGTACAGGCCAAAATGCACTGAGCTTTTTCTAAAATAAAGCAGTCATCTACAGAGTACTTTAAGACATGGCTGTAGTTTTCCTGTGTAACATTTTTTAAGTTATTTAACCTAGGGGACAAAAATCCAAACCCATCTAGGGGGTGCAGACAGCATCTACAAAACCAATATTTCCCTCCAGATAATAGTAAAATATGCCCTACATTCCTGGCTGATGAGGCCATTTCAGATGGATACATGTAAAATAGTACTGTTAGTTATTTTTGAATTTTAGATCATCAAGGAAAAAGAGTAGACCATAGGAAAGCTGATGAAAATCCCTCTTCCTCCTATCACCTCACTGCAAACATTTTCCCCATCCACTAAGCCATGCCTGCGCTTACCTTTAGGAGGTGCTGGCTGGATAGAAATAACTGGTTGCTGCTTTGGCAGTGTCACAAGTGTCGGAAGAGCTGGAATAACAATGGCTTTAGCCTGGACACTAAGGCCACCCAGAGACTCCCGAAAGACAGGCAAACATGGCTTGGGCTGAATCAAGGGTTTGGAAACCAGTGGGCTACAGCGATTTGGAGTCACTGATGATCTATTTGCTGGAGAGCAGAAAGGAAATGAATTGAAATTGAGCACACTTATAAAATGGGAAACCATTACACTTAAATCCAACTGCCAGTCCCAACAAAAATAGACAGAGGATGCAACTGAACTGAAGAATGAATGCAGTTTGACACCAGTGGAAGGAAAAAAACCTTAAATACAGTGTTCCCTCCTTATACGTGGATTTGCCATGCACGGATTTGAGCATCTGCAGATGGCAAGCCCATATTGTCCCCCCTCCTCCCTCCGTTCTTCCTCCCTTTCTCTCCTTCCTTCTGTTCTCTCTTCCCTCCCTCCCTCTCTTCCTCGTTCCTTCCTCTCTCCCCTTCCCCTTCTCTCCCTTCTCTCCCTCCTTCCCTGCTTCCTCGGAGGCTTCTGCCCTGGCTTGGCTGCGGGGATGGAGTCTACTGGGGCTGGGACAGGGCCAAGGGTTGAGTTCCAACTTCCAAGGTAGCCCCAGGCCCAGCCAGCAGCCCAGGGCGGAGGCTCTAGGTTTTGAAATCCAAGCCTTGGCTCTGGCTCCCTTGGAACCCTTGCTGCATCCATGCTGGAGAAATCACCCAGTTTCGAACCGCTTTTTAGCATCCTGTCTCAAGGCTATGGAATTCTGGGAGTTGGAGTCTGTTGAGGGGTCCAGAGTTCCGCTCCGGGCCCCACAAAACTCCAATTACCAGAATTCCATAGCCTTGAGACAGAAAAGTGTTAAAACGGTGCCAAACCGGGTGATTTTTCCAGTGTGGATGCAGCATCCTGGCTCAAGGATATGGAATTCTGGGAGTTAGAGTATGTTGTGGGGCAGAACAGAGTGGCACTATTGCTTCTCTTGATTTAGACACAACACTTCTATTGATGCAGCCTAAAATAGCCTTGGCCTTTCTAGCTGCCGCATTACACCGTTGACTCATGTTCAACTTGTAGTCTACTAGGACTCCTAGATCCCTTTCACGTGTTGTCTCCTTAAGGCAGGTGTCCCCCCATCTTATATCTATGCATTTCATCTTTTTCTACCTAAGTGCAGTATCTTACATTTCTTCCTGTTACGTTCATTATGTTAGTTTTGGCCCAGCTTTCTAATCTATTAAGGTTATTTTGAATTTTGATCCTGTCCTCTGGAGTATTAACTATTCCTCCTAATTTGGTGTCATCTGCCAATTTGATAAGCATGCCCTCTATTCCTTCATCCAAGTCACTGATAAAGATTCTCCTTCAGTTCTCTAAACAAGTGCAAATTTATGCAGATCTAAGAGACTGATCATCTAAGACACACAAAATGCACTATTTTCAAGATAGTGCTTGAAATTGAAGAACTCCACTCACCCCCCTCTTCTCCTTATAAAAGAAATATATGCCAGGATTATGGCTTGCATACAAAAGACTGCCAAAGCAAGAACATCATTCACACCTGAGCGCTGCTTAGTCTGGGCCATGGGCTTCTTCTCCTTCTGTTCTTCACATAACGTAAGACTTGGGGAGTCTCTGCTGTACAAAGATACAGGAGATAGTTGGGAATGTGAACCCAACTCTACATCTTCCTGGGAAAGTTAAAACAAATCAAGTATAAAATTATATCCTGTTGCAAAAAGGAGGTAGAAGATAATCACATACCAGCTAAATGCTGTCAAAATCTACAATTCTATGCACTTTGTTTGCTTCATTCCTACTGCTACTGATGTGTAATTCTGGTTGCATCCCAGGTTTTGTTTTGTTTTAAGGAAAGCCCTTGCAGATGTATCCAAAAACCGTACAGTAAATTTTAATTACTTTTTTGCATCTATAAATGAATGATTATTTTGAACCCTGACTTGATTGACTGCATTTGATCAGTCCAAACTATTGGCCTACTTACTGGTACATGCTGAACTGGGGAATCCACAGATAAAGGAGAGGGAACTGAATCTGTTGAAATGGCTGGTGAGAGAGGCTCCACTTTGCAATCTGCATCTACAAAAAGAAAAACAGTATATTCGCAAGATACTACTTCACACTTGTCCAGACTTGTTTTCAGGTAAAACAGCTTCATTTTATACAAGACAAACAAGTGTCCTGAATAAGCACGAAGAGGATGACCTTTCTCTGCCTTCCCCTCAGAGTAAATGCTGCATTTTTTTCTACCAATATAAACACTTTTATTGTCTGTATACATACTTTATAGCTGATATCTAGATGTGAACAAAAAGTAATGAGCTAGTTTATATTCTAAGAAAATTATTTCACAGAGATTAAAACAAACTACACATTTTCAAAAACCTGTTGTATTGCTTTGGAATCAATGGCTTCTTCCATAGTATTCATTTTGTGACTCCTGCATACACACAAAAAAAAAAAACTCCATCAATTTATTTTAAAACCTTTTTTTGCCAAAATCTGGTCAATTTCTCCCCTAAGAAGCTTCGGGGGGGGAGGGGCATGATTCCCATAGTTGGAGATAATCAGAAGTCACTTATATTTTTTGAAGGAGACCAAAAACACAACCAGAGTGGCACAACCTGTCCAACTGTGAGGCTTCTGGCAACATAACTGACCAATTTTGGGCCAAAATAATTTTGGGACCATGGGATCAGTGGCAAACCATGGAAATTTGCTAGACTTATTTTAGCCCAGAGCAAAGTTACCAGATAATCTATTTGCTCATTTCAGCAGTTATAAAAAGTTGCTCCTGACAAGCCAGTAACTTTCACTGGCTATTTGCCAGTGAAATGACCTTTCACATAATGAATTTCCTTCTATAACATCTACTCTAAAATTATTTTTCCATACATTATTGTGCTTATCACTCTAGGATATTCTTGACAATATTTCACTAGAAGAGAAAACACAGTCCTACACAGTTTGGCATTGGCTCTATACTGTGCCGGCTCTTAACTGATTTTTCCTCTGTGTGAAGAATCTTTTGTTTAAAAAGTACACTATCCCTATTTTCAGGATCCAGTATTACAACGTTATTGTGATAAGCAATTTGATCTGAAATTACCTGGTAGGATCTGCTTTAAAATATCCCTTGGGTCTGAGTCCCAAGACATCAAATCTAAATCGAAGTCAAGATCACAAAGGTTGCTCTCCTATAAACCACAAAAACAAAGTTACAGACAAGAAAAGCACAAAAAGCATTGAAGAACAACAAGTGGAAGAAGCAATTTATTTGCCACTATCTATCAAGCAGGCTAAGGTTCCAAGAAGTCCTTTGTTCCAAAAGACTCTGGCTGCTGCTTGAGAGAGCTGTCAATTCTAACACACTCACCCTCTAACATGTCCTCACTTTACTATCTTTACTATGTTCCAACCTACTGATATGGAATCCAAATGAAATAGACAGTACTGCAGGTCTGGTATATAGGACACGTTGTAAGGCCTCTTCAGAAGTGTCCCGACAACTACAAAATGCCTTTCCTACTTTATAATTTTTGTTGGTATCTCAGGGTCCCCAGCTTGGTTTTTTTGGTTTGTTTTTGGCTTTTTGGTGTTGTTGCTGTTGTTTTTTTTTACTAATATTCAATTACTTAATGCAAATGGGAGACTTTGGATTAATAGTTTATTTAATTACTTGTTGCAAGTTCATGAAAACTGCCTAGAGTGCACTGAACATAGTCTGTCTCTTTTACATCCTAGTAAAACAAAAAAGGTCCAATTTTGTGAATTGCCAAGTTATGTCTTAATAAAGGATTAAAATTAAGAATTATCAAATTGTTATTTTAATGTTATTGAATCTTCAGACCATTTGTTCTGGAAGATTTTGAAGCTCTAGATGTTCAGAATTTAGAATTACAGTTCTCAACATAAAATCATTCACAGTCCAAGAATGGTCTGCAAAAACAGTTCTCTGGACTAGTTACTGTCCTGTTAAATACAGATGACTACTATAACAGTAATAATATCTTCCACTGGAAACAGTAGAACTTGAGGCAAGCAAGGAATCCACTGAACATCAACTTTAGAAGGGATTCATTACGTACATCTAAAATGCAAAACTGTACATTGTTTCTCTTGTGCATTGAAAATAAATACATGAATAAATTCACATAATACTAACATTTTAAACCATAGTTTGCTGAAAAACTAATCTTGCAGATAAAACAATGTAATCATGGCTTCGAGGACTAATGTCTGGTTTCATTTTCTCTTCTCTTCTGCCAAAAATATGTTTTGCTTTTGTGTGTTTGCCAATGTTGTTTTGCTTCTGTTTGCTGTGGGTACGAGGGTTGTTGTATGTGCCTGTAGGAGTGTTGTGAAGGGGCTATCTGGATGATTTTATAGTAGGGAATGGCCTGTGTTTTGGGGTTGTGCTAAAGAAATATAATTTAACTGTTTCCACATTTAGACAAGTGATGAGCAAATTCATTTTGCACTCAGTCAAGCAGGAATGTGTGCACACAACATAGAACAACAACAACAACAAAATCAGAGGGTTTTGCTACTCACATATGTTTCATTCTCTACATCTAGCTGTAGTTCATTATCCTCTATCAGATCACCAATTTGACTCAAGAGAAAAGAATCTAGGATGTAAACAACATAAGAAGGGCATAAAACATAAAATCAAAAACTTCACAGGGGCTGATATTCAAAACCTCTCAATTACCCAAAGAAATAATTGCCTTTATATCATCCTGCAAGGTACCAATAGGCATTTGATGGCTATTGTGCAAACAAAATGTTGGCCTTTGATCTGATCACTTATGAAAGTCCATCAATTCTCCAGTCTCTAAGTTCTGCTGGTTGCTGAAGAGAACAAGCAAAAATGCCTCTATTTGATTGTTCCAAACAATTTATACTGCTTGGAAGGTGCAGGTTAAAAAAAACTTTGGGGTAAAGGGTTTCGATCAATAGGTAGATAAAGGATAGTCAACAACACTTTTTTGGCTATATGGGGTCATATAATTTTCAGGCAGAAGGCTCTGTCAACCTCTGAGTATAAATAATGCGTAAATAGGAGTGATGAAGGGAGGGTATTGGCAGTACCTTTCTGTGATATATGCTCCTGTGAGGCAAGAGACTATGCTAATGACAGCAATGCTGGTGGTAGGGTCTCCCATGACAAGCAGGCTTTCGATGAAGAGTCAGACTAAATGTGACAAACAGCTACTGGGATAATACTGCTACAGTATGCCTCAGATAAAATGGCAGTGACACCATAGCTAATACTTACCATAGAATCACAAAGCTGGAAAAGACCACAGGGGCCACCCAGTCAGGGCCAGCTCTAGGTATTTTGCCACCCTAGGCAAGAAATATTTTGGCACCCCTGTCACCCGTCATAATTATTTTCACCCCTTGATTTCCGCTATTTCGTTTGTTAAAGCTAAACATGACATAAACTTAGGTTCCAATCTCTCGTCACAGTAATGAAAATCAGTCAAAAAGCCAATTAAGTTTTTACAGGTTAAAGACTTTTTTTATTGCTGAGATATTTGGAATGGAGACTAATGCACACATATTCCTTTTGCAGGCTGGAAGCATTATTCATTCTAACGATGTGGAAAAATCTGGATCCCATCCCATGAATTTGTGGGGTAGTGGTGGTCCATCTATGACCTCTAAAAACTAAAAATCTTCACCTAAGGGGCAGAAAATATTTTTCTCTGTGTCTCCAACTGATGCAGTGACCAGGGATGGCATCTCTCCTCTAGATGCCTGTCTGGAGTCAATAATGGGCTGGATGAGGGAAAACAGACTCAGCTTGAATCCAGAGAAAACAGAAGTACTCGTGATAGGTTCCCCTGGCCCGGGGATGGAGATTTGTCCACCTGTCCTGAATGGGGTCACGCTTCCCCTGAAGGACTCAGTTCGCAGTCTGGGGGTGCGTCTGGACTCATCGCTCCACCTTACATCTCAGGTGGATGCGACAGTCAGGAGCACTTGTTATCAGCTTCGGCTGATACGCCAGCTGCGACCCTTCCTGGGTCGGGGGGACCTTGAAACAGTGGTACATGCTCTGGTAACCTCTCAGTTGGATTTCTGTAACGCGCTCTACATGGGGCAACCCTTGTACCAAACTCGGAAGCTTCAATTAGTGCAGAATATGGCAGCTAGGTTAGTCACTGGATGCTCCAGGACTAGCCACACAACACCTATTTTACAAGATCTTCATTGGCTGCCCATTTGCTTCCAAGCCCAATACAAGGTGTTGGTTATTACCTGTAAAGCCCTAAATGGCTTGGGCCCAGGGTACTTGGAGGATCGCCTCTCCCCATATAATCCGCCCCGCACTCTCCGATCGGCCGGGAAGCAATTGTTGAGGGTTCCTGATACGAAGTACACCGTGACTGCACAGAGGGTGTTTTCCAACTCGGCCCCACAGCTTTGGAACTCTCTTCCCGGCGAGCTCCGCTCAGTTACCTCCCTTGACCTGTTCAGGAAGAAGCTGAAGACCTTCCTCTTCCAACAGGCTTTCCCCCAGACGCTGTGATTTCTGCTCTCTCCCCGTTACACTAGCATTTTAAGCTAGTTATTGTTGTGGTTTTTAACCTTATAATTTTTATCTTGTTTTTAATACTCTGATGTATTGTCATCGATTTTTATGTGTATGCTGTTTGTAAATTTGTACATTGTGTAGTACCTTTGTTGTAACCCGCTTTGATCTCTTTGGAAAAGCGGGCTATAAATAAACAGTATTATTATTATTATTATTATTATTATTATTATTATTATTAAAAGGGTGTCAAAAGAAAGAGAGGAAAACCAGTACAGTCACCAGGTGAGAGGACCAGGGCTGCTGCCACACTGCAGAATTAATGCAGTTTGACACCATGTTAGGTACCCTTGGCTCCCACAGTGACCGGCTGTCCTAACTGCAAAGGAGGACAAGGCACTGCAAGATGTAGGTCTTTCAAGTAAAATGGAGAACATGACTAAGGCCTTTTACAGACCGCTGGAAAAGGGCGGTCTGGTGGCACCTCCACTTGCTCCACGAGGGAGCCGCAGCTTACATACTGCGCGGCTCCCTGGCGGAGTAAAAAGAAATCCCAAAATGGCTCTTCTTCTTGCAGCACGCTAATGACGCCGCAAGGCGCCAATGGCACACTCGTACGTCGTTAATGCTGTGCGACGTGCGGACACTAGGCATCTGCGACATCAAAATGGCGGCGCCCGTGTAGAATGGGCGCCGCCATTTTGTACGTCCCCAGGACGTACTAGGGTTAGGACATCCGCAATGGACCATCATAAAAGCTAAAGCCCCTCATATAAATATAAATCCATGCGTCTTAGTGATGCTCAAAAGGGAGGACATTTTTGGAATTCCTCCTGGACAGAAGACTGAAATGTAAGATATACCCCCAGAAAATAGGACATCTGGTCATCTTGCTGGTTCCATGCTATGGAGCCCTGGGATTTGTAGTTTGTTGTGGCTCCACTGCTCTCTGACTGAGAAGGCGAATTCTCCTCCAAAAATCCAAATCCCAGGATTCCGTAGCATAGAGCCAGGGCAGTTAAAGCGGTGTCAAATTGAATTATTTCTGCAGTGCAGATGCAGAGAATGAAACAAGGATGGAAATGGCTTCAGGGCGAGAAAGAAAAGACACATAGTAGGCACACCATTTACAGTGCTTTAGAAATAAACTACAGTGGTACCCCGGGATACGAATGCGCCGCCTTACGAAATTTCCGGGTTACGAAAAAAATCAATTCAAAAAAAACTGTTCCGGCTTACGAACGTTTTTTCGGGTTACGAAAAATTTTTTGGTGCTTTTCGGCGCTATTTCACACGAAATCGCGGCTTTTCCCCATTAGCGCCTATGGGTTTTCGGCTTGCGAAGGCTTTTTGGGTTACGAAAGCGGCGGCGGAACGAATTAATTTCGTAACCCGAGGTACCACTGTATAATAATAACAATAACAACAACAACACCAAGAGTGGGCAAGCCACACTCTCTCAGCCTCAGATGAAGGCCATGGCAAAGCTTCTCTGAACTCATATTGCCAAGAAACCCCCATGATAGGTTTGCCTCAGGGCAGGGCAGACCTCCTCCTCTTCCAGAACATGTCCTCCATTCCAACCTTCTGTCCAGGAGGTTTTCTAAAACATCCTCCATTTTGAGCTTGACTAAGAAGCATGCATTTACATTTCTAGGAGTGTTTTGAGTTTTTCTTGAGTCCTGTCCAATCTTTTTCTTGAATGTCTTCCAATTTGTGGTGCCTTCTTTTGTGGTGAAGACATCTGGGAAGAAGACCAAGCTTTTAAAGTGGATTGTTGGAGCCAGTGTAGACTAGTTGTTTGAGCGCTGGACTATGACTCTGGGTTCAAATCCCAGCTCGGCCATGGAAACCCACCAGGTGGGGGCATCACACTCTCTCAGCCTCAGAGGAAGACCATGGCGAGCCTCCTCTGAACAAACCTTGCCAAGGACACCCCAAGAGAGGGTGCCAGGAGGCAGAAAGGACTTGAGGACACACAGCAACAAACAACAACAACAGCAACAAAAAAGGGGGCTGGGAATCAAGAGAAAACGGTGGGTGAGTGGGAAGGGAGGCAAACGTGGGTGGATAGGGAAGGAATATGGCCAAAGTCTGGGAAGGAGAAGTAGTTATGGGGGGGAGGAGAAATGGGGCCATGGAAACCCATTGGGTGATTTTGGGGGAGTCACACTCTCTCAGCCTCAGAGGAAGGCTATGGCAAGCCTTTCCTGAACAAATCTCTCTCTTGGCAAGAGAGAGAGGGAGAGAAGAAGGAAGGAAGGGAAGAAGGAGGGAGGGGGGAAGGAAGGAAGGAAGGAAGGAAGGAAGGGGGAAGAAAGGGGGAGGGAGGGAGGGAAGGGGAAGGGAGGAAAAAAGGAAGGAAGGCAAGAAGGAAGGGAGAGGGAGGGAGGGACAGGAGGAAAGAAAGAGGAAAGGAAGGAAGGAAAAGGAGAGAAGGAAGGAAAGAAAGAAGGGGGAAGGAAAGAAGACAGAGGGAAGGAAGGAAGGAGGGAGAAGGGAGGCACTCTGCACTCCACAACAAACTCCAACTCCCAGAATTCCATAGCCTTGAGCCAGAAAGAGGTAGAGCAGTGCCAAACCGGGTTAATTCTCCAGTGTGGATGCAGCCCAGGAGTTGCAGAGTGCAGTAAACTTCTTCCCTCCTTCCGGCCTCAGCAAGCAGCTCTCTCTTCCTGCCACTCGGAGGCTGGCAGTGCTGCTGGCTGCTCTGTTTGCCTGATTCTATGATCCTCAGGCTAAAGCCACTCTCTCTCTTTCTCTCTCTCTGGCGCCCCCTAGAGGTTGGCGCCCTAGGCAGCTGCCTAGTTCGCCTATATGGACGAGCCGGCCCTGCACCCAGTCCAACCCCTGCCATGCAGGAACACCAATCAAAGCACTTGGCAGAGGAAAGTTAGTACATGGTTAGTACTGTGCAGAGGGAGAGGGTAAAACTCTTTTTGAAGCTCTTTTACCATGAAAACTTTATGATGAGACAATCCAAAATGGGGGAAAAAGATAGTGCCAGAAGGTGATACCCCCAGGTTGGATGATTCCCAATAAGCTACTGGGGTAGAGCATAGGAAGTCTACAAGTAGCACTGTGGCTAATGATGCAACTGGACTCAGGTGAAAAGGATGAGAAGACATGTAGTTGTTGACTGCCCTGAAATTGGCCTTGACTCATGGTGACTCTGTGAATGAAACGTATCAAAACTCTCACCCACCCTGTATTCAACTGCCTGGCGCAGCGCTTGCAAGCTCAGGGCCATGGCCTCCTTGACTGAGACACAGAATCATAGAGTTGGAAGAGACCACAAAGGCCACCTAGTACAACCCCCTGCCATGCAGGAACTCACACTCAAAGTATCCCCAACAGATGACCATCCAGCCTCTATTTGAAAACCTCCAAAGAAGGAGACTCCACCACTCTTCGAGGGAGTGTCTTCCCCTGCCAAACAGCCCTTACTCTTAGGAAGTTCACAGAATCATACAATCATAGAGTTGGAAGAGACCACAGGGGCCATCCATTCCAACTCCCTGCCATGCAGGAAATCAAAATCAAAGCATCCCTGACAGATGGAATCTCTTTTCTTCTAGTTTGAATCCATTGCCACTGGTTCAATTCTCTGGAGCTGCTGAAAACAAGCTTGCTCCCTCCTCAATATGACACCCCTTCAAACAATGGAACAGGGCTATCATATCAGTTCTTAACCTTCTCTTCTCCGGGCTAAACATACCCAGCTCCCTAAGTCATTCTTCATAGGGCAAGGTTTCCAGACCTTTCACCATTTATAAATAAATAAATAAATAAATAAAACTTTTATTTGTATCCCACTTTTCTGTGACGAGACAATCAAAGTGGCTCACAACACATTAAAATCCACATACCATCCAATATCCACCAATCAATTACAGTGTATTTGTCAGTAGCAATCAGCTCTATTCCAAGGATTCAGACAATAGTCTTGGTGAAAGAACAAAAAGACTTTATGGCAGACCAAGGACAATAGTGATCAGCCAGCATTTAAGTTGGTACTAAGCTTCCCTGCCCTCGTCACTATTCACTCATCCCTCCATGTTTGCAGCTTTGATTATTCATGGATTTGATTAATATGTTCCCTCTAGGAATATCTGGGTCCTCCACTGCAACTCTATGGTCAACATTAGCTAAAGGTTGCCCTGAAAGACCTAGAGATTCCTAGGGAGAAGACTCCACTAGGCATTTGTATCTCCTCCATTGCAGTTCTGTGGGCAGTGTCTGTCGGACGTTGACCAGAGAGTTGCACTGGAGGACCTAGAGAGTCCTAGAGAGCTGTCCTCTCAGGTAAAAACATGGTGTTCTTCGTTATTTGTGGTTTCTCCATATTCACGGGGCTCTTGTGCCCCTAACCCTAGTGGAGGGGCAAGTTTATATAGACTGGGGGCACCTAGCAATGTAACATTGCATCCTCCTCCAGGCCTGGTTAGGAAGCCACAGGGTCAGGGAAGACGAGCCCCAGCCCCGGCTGCCAGCCAGCCCTGGCCTGGAGGGCTCTTCAGGGGGACCTGCAGCCTTCCTGGGGCCTCTGTGGGAAAGCTTTAGGGTTTAAAGGGACGCTTTGTCTTTCTTGGAGAGCGAAGCCTCGGCTACAAAGCCCCAGTCCTCCAGGGTCCCTCTGTTGGGTTTCCCAGGCCTCCCTTCCCCTGCCGGACACTGGCTCCACTCAGCCACTTTGGGAAGCCAGGCCCGGGGTCTGCCTGCCTGCCTCCCGAGCCAGAGGCCCCGACCCTCGCTTACCCCACTCGAGGCCCGGTTCCTCCGTCGCCGACGCCATGTCTCGCCTTCTCCGCTTCCGGGATCCGCCGCAGCTCTAGTCCGTATAAACACACGTGTACTTCCTTATAGAGCCCCGCCCCGACTACGGCGCCTTGGAAGAGCCAAGGAACCCCAAGTGGGCGCGGCTCCGCGCGGGGCGGGGCGGGGCCCTTCTTCCACCAGGAGTTCGACCAATCAGCGCCCTCCCCTGACTCTGCGCGAGGAAGAGGGCGGAGCCGTAGAAGCGAGAGGGAAGGAGGGAGGGTTTACGAGGGAAAGGAAAACGTTTTCCTTCTGAGTTCTGGCTGAGCCAAAGGCAAGAGGGAAAGCAGTGGGGCACTTGGACCCCGCAAGAGCTACAGAAACAGTTCCCGGAAGGAGCAGGCTTATTAGCGGGCCAGGAAGCGCCCTCGAGGGAACTTTATTGTATAGCAGTGGTCCCTAAACTGCGCTCTTTAAGGGCTTTTGAACTTCAACTCCCAGAAGCCTCAGCCATGTCGGCCAATAGCTTAGGATTCTGGGAGCTGGAGTCCAAAATGCCTTAAAGGGCACAGTTTGGGGCCATCGGTTTATAGACTTTAGAGGCTGAGGCGTGGCTGAGGGAGAGAGGGAGTTCCGACAGGGGCCCCTCGGTTGTTTTGTTGAGAGGCGGGCGAGGGGAGCAGCCTGGTTAACAGTGCTTCCCAAACTGTGCTCTTGGAGGGTCTTCGGACTTCAGCCCCCAGAATCCCAGGCTATTGGCCCGCGTGGCTGAGGCTTCTGGGAGTTGAAGTCCAAAATCTCTTCAAGGGGACAGTTTGGGGAGCACTGGAACAGGATGCTCTGGCTGTTTCTAATGTTGTGAGCAGTCCTGAATCCCAGTTTTGGGGAAAGGGCAGGATATAAATAAATATGAATATAATAATAATAATTAACGGCCTTTTGGCCAGTTGGTCAGTCTCTTCCTTACAGAGGCCTGAATGTCGGGGGAGAATTAGATTTATCTGCTCTAGGACCAATTTGTTTGTCGTTTCAGTGGTCATTGTAAGGAGGAGACCCCTCCCTCCATCGCATCTGCCATCATAAAGCCTCATAGGGAGAGAAAGGCTGGCCAGCTTCATCAGGCCTGGCCTAAAGCGAGGAGGAGGAGAAGAAGACCCTCCCTCAGTCCATCTGCCATGGCCTCAGAGGGAGAGAAGAACCGCTGGACTTATTTCCCTTCTCCTCTTGTGTCATGCCTTCATAGATTGTAAGCCTGAGGGCAAGGAAATGTCTAATCAGGGACGTAGCCAAGGGGGGGTCCGGCCCCCCCCCCTTAGATAAAATGAATGGTGTGTGCTGCTGTGCCACCGCACCCAAGACCCCATGGTGGCACTTAGTCTGGACCCCCCCTTCCCAAAATCCTGGCTATGTCCCTGGTCTAATTAATTGATCTCTGTAAAGTGCCATGTAAATGTATGGTGCTATATAAACATTAATAATAATAATAGTAGTAGTAGTAGTAATTTAGCTGTCCATGGTATCCTCAGCACTCCACTGAAGCACCACCTCTCAAATGAATTGATTTTCTTAACTGTCCAGCTCTCCCATCCATACATGGCAATAGAGAATGCAAAGGCTTGTATGTTTCCACTTCTGTGACCAGTTGTATATCTTCGCATTTTAGGCTCTTTCGTGGTTCTTTCGTATTCACCCTCCCCACTCTTAAGCTTCTTCTGATTTCCTGTTTCTATCGATGTTTGATCACAGCTATGAGAACTCTTTCACTATTGTCTAGGTTGAATTTGTCTAGATTCTCCATGGTCATTGTTTTTGTTTTCTTTGTTGAGCTGTAAGCTTGCCTTTGCACTTTGTTCTTTGATGTTCCTTAGTACAGTAGTAGCATCTCAGGAAGCAGACTGAAGTCTACAAAAGTCCATGCTGCCAACTTCTTTCAGTTAGTCTCAAAGGTGTTACGAGATCTCGCTACGTACTAATTCTGCGACACAGCTGAGAAATGCAACTTACTGCTGCCGAATTCAGTTCTAATTCGGGATATATCCTGATATTACCACATGCATTTTGCTGCCGATGCTGCCGGCCGGGTGAATCCCAGGTAACTCCCGGCTAGAATCCAAGCTCAGCTGGTCTCTTCAAAACCAGGAAGCTCCCGGCTTTGCAAATTAGTTGGATGAGTTCACAGAATCTGGCCGGAAGTTTACCAGGATTCACCTAGCCGGCAGCAAAACGCATGTGATGATATCAGGATACATCCCAAATTAGCACTGAATTTGGCAGCAGTAAGTCACATTTTTTAGCTGTGTGCTAAACTCCTAATACAGCTGTATCTTTGAATTCTACCAATGTGGTGGTATAGGAAGGCTAAAGGCAACACATGAGGCTGACCTTAGGGATCATATCTAATTATGCAGTGTAAGAAGACTTAATAAGCTGTACAATAATTCCAGATTTACAATTGGTTTTAATATTTTTATGTTATACAGTACATAATTTCAGTATTGGCTACAGCAAGAAGCAAAGTCATATGACACTAGAAAATGACTTCAAGCTATGCAACATACAGATGGTTTGGGAGAGTATGGCAAATTCTGCTGGCAGTCTGGTAGAAGAAAGAGCCAGAATGGTGTAGTGGTTTGGGTGTTGGACTACAACTCTTAAGGCCAAGGTTTGAATCCTTGCTCAGCCATGGGAACCCACTGGGTGACCTTGGGCAAGTCACACACTCTCAGCCTCAGGAAGCCAAAGGCAAAGCCCCTCTGAACAAATCTTGCCAAGAAAAGTGTGAAAGGTTCACCTTTGGGTTGGGAGTCCTTCAAATCAGGAATACCTTGAAAACACACAGCAACAACAATGAGGGGTATAACCAAAAATGGCTTTGGGAAACCTGGTTTCAGTTTATCCAACATGTAAACAGTGGAGCTTTACAGAGCGCCCAAAAAGGACACTTTGCTGGCGCCTGTGTTTGCTGCACCAGGGAACCGCAGGGACAAACTGCGTGGTTCAGCGGTGCAGCAAAAAGAACCCGCAAAAAGCGGGTTTTTTGCGGCACAGTTATGACACCACAAGGCACCAGTGGCACACTTGCGGCATCATAACCGCACCACGACGTGCAGACACAAACGTCCACCACGTCAAAATGGTGGCGCCCATGTGTATAGGGCGCTGCCATTTTGACGTACCCATGCCTGATTGGACGCTGCATCCTTGGCCAACCCCTAGTACGTACTGGGGCCGTGGCAAAGGCCCGTGTAGAACAGGCCTGTGTAATTTCAGATCTTCTCGTACCTAGTATGCAAAATCCTTTTGGTCAGGAATCCTATCCTAGAATGGAACAGAAATAGGAACATAGTTGTTTATGAACTGTTACATGCCTCTTATTTTACTGTTGGTTTGACATTTGTTTTTGTAGTCATCAAATACATTGCTAAAATGTTTGTTATTGAGCATAAATCCAAAACAATGCTCAGAGCTGGCATGGTGTAGCAGTTTGAGTGTTGGACTACGACTCTGGAGACCAGGATTCGATTCTCTGCTGGGCCACGAAATCCACTGGGTGACCACAGGCAAGTCACATTCTCTCAGCTTCGGAGGAAGGCAGTAGCAAACAGTCTTTGAACAAATCTTTCCAAGAAAAAACCATGATGGGGTTGCCTTAGAGTCGCCATAAGTCAGAAATAACTTGAAGACACAAAGCAACAAGAAACCAAAAGAAAAGGTTTAAGAAGCAGTCCTAAGGAACAGAAAGTGAACAGGTGGGGGTCTCTGGTCTGAGAAGCGCCATCTCATACAAAGCCTCTCTGCAGTGTTGCCAACAAGCCTCTAAG
>NC_056525.1:127462156-127489666 GCF_019175285.1 Sceloporus undulatus
GGGGGCTCCTTCCGTGGGGCTTCTGCAGTGATTCCCCCTCATTTTGGTGAAGTCGGGAAAAAGTGAATTCACAGAATTCGCTTTCCAGCTGACTTCGATTTCACTTCGAATTGGTCTGGTGTGGAGGACCACCTTGGCCCCCTGCGTCCTGCTCCTCCATCCCCCTCCTCCTCCTCCATGCCATCTTGTCCTCTCTGCCACCTATCCCATCATCCCCTGCCTTCTCCTGCATCCGAACCCCACTGACCCCCCTGCCACCTATCCCATCATCCCCTGGCTGCTTCCTTCAGGTCGTTTCCTGGCCCCAGATGACCCCCTGCGACCTATCCCATCATCCCCTGCCTTCTCCTGCATCCGAACCCCACTGACCCCCCTGCCATCTATCCCATCATCCCCTGCCTTCTCCTGCATCCGAACCCTGGCCCCAGTGACCCCCTGCGACCTATCCCATCATCCCCTGACTGCTCCTTCACCCCGATGAAGGATGGCAGGGAAGGAGGACAGTGTCCAGAGCCCCATTGAGCATGCGCAAGGGTCCCAATTCGAATCGTTGAACCCTCTGGTGTGGTAATACAATCTGCACTCACCATGCTTTGCTTGAATTTGTATCATGTGACTTATCTGGAATTGAACTGACTCCGCTTCCCCCTCAATTTGGAAGGGCAATGGAAAGGCAACCAGGTGTGGTAAAACATCACGTTTGAACGTGAATTTGCATTACTAGACAGGAGTGACTCCAGATCTGGTATGAAAAGGCATCACGTTTCGCGTTGCTAGGACTGCGGATCTGAGCTACAAACCCCCCATGTATGATAAGGCTCTCAGGGAGCAGACTGAAGTAGGGCAGGATTGGATGAAAGAGCAATTTGGGCCAATCAGGAGGAGGCGAGCAGTGATCGGCTAAGGCTGCTGAGTGTGATAAACTGGATGGGGGGGACCCTGGGCCTGGCCTCATGCATGGCCTGGCTGGCTGGGGGATGTAGTTTAAGTTGTAAAATCCAAGGCTTTCATGGCTGGCATCCATAGTTTTTTGGGGGTTTGCAGGCGATGTGGCCGTATTGTAGAAGAGTTTCTTCCTGAAGTTTCTATATATATATATATATATATATTTTTTTTTTTTTTTTTAAAGCCACATTTTTGGTTCTAGTTGATAATAATAAACCAGCCACAAGAGGGCATATAGTAGTTTTCAAAGAAGTAGCTGTGTTAGGTTTCTTGCACCATAAAACAGATGAAGGGAAGGGGGTGGGGATGTGACAGAGCCTTTAAAACCAACTGGCTTTTATTTTAGCATGAGCTTTTGTACCGCATCTGAAGAAGTGGGTTTAGGGTTATAGCCATGAAAGCTCATGCTGAAATAAAAATCAGTTAATCTTTAAGATTCTGCCACATTTTTTCTCCCCCTAACTTCCTCTTTTTAAAGAGAGAATAAAACTACTGGTGTCTTAAGTATTACATTAGCAAACTATAGGGGAGCCTTCCCATACATATGAATTTGGCGTTGGTGTTGGAATGGATAAGAGAAAACTCAGAACACTCAAGACCCATATTATTCCATGGGTAGTGACATGCATCATCTGTGGCATCACACTCCAACCCATGGGTAGCTGCCCTGCTGATGCAATGGAGTCACTACATTTAAAATATGCAGTGTAATAAAATAATTTCACAAGTACTGTACTGGAAGATAACCCCATGCAAAGTGAGGAATTACAGACAAAGCCCTCTGAAATGAACATGTGAATCATCATCAGAGTTGTAAGAGACCCCAAGGGCCATCCAGTCCAATCCCCCTGCTATGCAGGAACTCACACTCAAAGCATCCCCAGCAGATGACCATCCAGCCTCCGCTTAAATACCTCCAAAGAAGGAGAATCCACCATACTCCGAGGGGATATGTTCCACTATCAAACAGATGTTACTGTCAGGAAATTCTTCCTAATGTTGAGGTGGAATATTTTTTTCCCTTTAGTTTGCATCCATTGTTCCGTGTTCTAGTCTCTGGAGCAGCAGAAAACAAACTTGCTCCATCCTCAATGTGACACCCTTTCAAATACTTAAACAAGGCTATCATATCACCACGTAACCATCTCTTTTCCATGCTAAACACACCCAGCTCCCTAAGTCTGAAAGCAACACAGCTGGCTTACCTTACAAACCAGAATCAAATGCTGCATTAGAGAACACACCAGGTACCCCTAGATCGCTGAAAGACAATAAATATATATGGTTATTCTAAAAGTGATGTAGCAAAAGAATCATAAGGTCTAGCTCCAATTTAGGCACTTTCCTTCTGTTAGCATCCTGTATATATCAAATATACAAAACACACTTCTAGTGCTGAGTTACATTTGGAAACGTGAAGGGGGATCTCCAACTCTACGATTCTATCAGTTTGTAATTTGTCTTTTCTCCCAACAGTGGAATCCCTATTTTGGAAATTGACTTTCTAAAAACACAAGGTCAACCAAGAACAGGTAAAAAGGTAAAAATTTCTGAGAGGCAAGAGTTGGTGAAAATAGCCATTTCAGCTACGAGGAACAGTCACTGCATTCCACCAAAAGAAGCAAAGGGAAGGGGGAGACCATGAAGTGTTGACTTTGTTGTTTGTTTTGCAAAGTTTATCACAATTTTGGCTTCAGTTGAGAATTTGAAGCTACACTACAGTCACTTGCTACATGCAAACTGTATACCAGCTGACAAAGGTTTAGCGGGGGCACTGCTGTTGAGTGACTGAGTCAACAGTTCTAGGCACACATACTGGGAAGCCATGGGATTTACTTCTAAGTAAGTATCATTAGGAAACGTGTACATCTGATTACGTAACTTATCCGGATGTTAGTACTTCACATCCCAAAAAATATAAATGCTAAATACCTGGTATGGCTCAGGAGCTTCTTTCTTTCACCTGATTAGAGTCAGATTTACCATTGGATGAAAAATACAGAACCAGAAAGAGAGAGAGAGAGAGAAAATTATTACCAATTTTGAACAGAGAGAACAGAAAAATACATTGCTACGATTTAGACAAGAAGGCAATGCTGTGATATTGTTGAGAGGATTACAGGTAGGCCTTTCATCTCACAAAAATCCTGCAAGATTGGTTACAGCAGAAATGAACAACTAGCCCACCAGAAGTTTTTGGCTTACAGCTCCCATCAGCCTCAACCAGCATAGTCAATGATGATTAATTATGGGAATCACAGGCCAAAACCTCTGAAACGAACACACTTCCCTTCCCCTGGATTAAATCTACAGGACCAAAGAGCTTCACACTGTCTTTAGTGAGGAAAATATGGAAATAGAAAAGTTTGCAGCAAACAATACAGTAGTCATCTTGACTATAAAAGGTTTTTGCCTGTCAAATATACCATAGACAAACTGTGGTTTCCAGATGAACCAGTGCTCATTTATCTAGCTGTGTACTGAAAACAGCATTCTTGTTATCCTTTCATTTTGGCCTTTTTGAGTTCAATTTCCAGGAAATTTGATTAATTTGGTTAATTTCAACAGTTCTCCTTCCTTGCAGCCACATTCCTCTGTTTCACTTGCATCATATTAACGCAACAGCTTCCAAAGCATATGGATATGGTTCAATATGGCCTATGACTGGCACCCCATGAGTTTTCAAATAAATTAAACCATCCAGTTTTCTGAAATACAGTATACTTCACCACTGAAGGGCAAAGACAGCATATTGCATTAAATTCTAAAATAAACTGTTAATGTCTTCTAAGTCTTAATGTTTAGGCCCTGGTCTACAGATCTTACCGTCTGAATGGAGGCACTAATTAGTTAAATGCTTTTAAATGAATATGACTATGTTCTTTTTGTTAATTTGTTTTAGATTTATAAAAGTTTATTTATATTTCCTGCCTCTCCCTACGGATTTTACATTGTTTTATTCTGTATAGTCTTATCCTTTGTTTTAAGAACTTTCTGGCAAGCTTTATCAACTGGAAATATTACAGAAGTTCAGTAAATACACTGTCAGTTGCCCTTCATAGTTCTCTGCCTGCTTGACCATGCTGGAGCCATGTTGGGAGCCTGAGTATGTGAGCAGAGGGTGAGCAGCTGAAGGGGATTGTTGTGTGTGAACCAAGGTCATATAGCTGCCTAGCACTCTGGAAATGATTTTAGAAGAGAGGAGAAGCTATATGTATTATAGGAGTAAAATTTAGCTTGTTAATTCAGATTTGCCAAAGGATTTTCTTCTCTGCTAATCTTGCCAATGAACTATTTTTGGTTTCATCCACAAAGTGTGTTTGTTGAGTTAGATACAGACAGGGCATTACATACATACACACACACAGTGGCATCACTAAGTGACAGAGGAGGGGTGACACCCGATCAAGCCGTCTTCCTGCTGCGAGGAGATGCATGCATGCTAGTGCTACTACACCTGGTGCTGAGCCCTTCTCCACGGTCTGTCTCTCTCCCAGAAGAGGAAGCAGAGGAGGAGGGGTGAATGCTTGCCCCTCAAGTCTCTGCCACTGCCTGCTTTCTCTTAAGGAAGAAGCTGGGCAGTGGAGTTGGAAGAGGAGCGAATGCTCACCCAAGGCTGCTTAGGTGCCTGGCTTCTACTTGAGGAGGAAGCTCAGCAATGGAGGGGGGGGCATAAGTGCACCTCTTCCATCCTCTCCTGCTGTCTCACTTGCCCAGCTGACCCTCAAACATCCTGGGTGGGCGGCCAGGCAAATGAGAGAGTGAGTGAGGCAGCGGGAGGAAAGGCAGGGGAATCTGCTGGCATCACTTCCCAGCAACCCTCACAAGGTTTGCCAGGGCAGCTGGCAGGCAGCCAGTGAAGGGGGACAGGAGAGCAAGTCAGCGGGGAGAGCAGGCCACTGCCACCACCCCAACAAGCCCTCTGCACTGGGTGACACCAAAGGTTGTGATGCCACTGCACGGGCGCACATACACAGATGTAATAGATGTATTTAAAAACTCAGTTGAAAGTGTTTCCCTGGATACTATACAGAAAAATGGATTCAGTTGGAAAACTAACTAAATTAAATAAAATGCAGTTATCACTTTACTTTTGATTGACTGCAAATCCTCAAGAATTATTTTTTTGGGTGAATAACCATGAAATAGTGAGAAAACCATGAAAATTGTAGAAACTCTAAAATTATAAGGTGAACATTGGTGATAAACAAAATACAGCTATTTTAAGATAAAATGAGCTGTAGGTAATAGGAGGAAGTAGCAACAGAATTAAGAGCTATCTAGTCTTATGCTGTGACTTGCTAGAGCCAGTTTGTGCATCATGTAGAATGTAGAAAGTAGAAAGCCTGACTGTACTATTTCAAACTGCAAAAGAAATGCAGTATTTTTGGATCTTTCTGCCAACACCCTTAAAGCAGATTCTGCATTTAGTAAACACATCAGACAGGGTTCTACACTAAATCTTTCTCTGTAACATAAAGGGAGAGGATAGTGTTTTGTAATTTAAATACAAAACTTTCTAAATTATCACTCAGATTCTGAAGTGACATCGACCAGAATTTTACCAACATCTTCTGCATGATATGTAGGGGAGATGATGTAGTCTAAACTATAAGAAGACAAGATTTCCACATGGGAGAAGATAAAGTGTGTGTGAAAAAGTGTAGGTTTCTTTACCTCGTCTGCTGAGATGCTTGATCACCAAAGCTATCAGACCCCCAGAGAGCGCAAGGGCAACAATCGATGCTGCAGCACCACCAGTATAAAGGAGAACTTGCTTGAAAAAGGGGGCCACACTTTCTGGAATTAATGACGAAACCATACATTAGAGACAAAGCAAGTGAAGTCATGACCAGCTCTTCTGTTCCAGTGCTCTGCTGTTCTAGTCTTGGCTCTTTCTGTCAGTTATACCAAATAATAGACTTCTTTGGACTTGCTTTTTCCTAAATGGAGTACCTTAGAACAAGAAGGATAAAAATGGCAATCTTTCCTCCATTTTCAGGGAAAGGAGTTCCGCCAGCTTCTGTGTGTAGCTGACCTCAAGATTTTGCACTGAAACCAGAGATCTTATTGGAAGCCCTATTTATTCAGGGGCTTTATCTTTATCATCATATCAAAGGCCTTGGCATTCCCTCCACCTTTCAGCTTCAATATCTGCTTCTCAATTAGCCATCAACTTTCTGACACCCTTGAATGGCAAGTCCAAGTGTTGCTGGAGAGGTTCATGGCAATCCAAGGCTAGGGGGTGCACAGGCATCACCTTACTGCTTGCACAACAGTGCTCTGTTCCATCAACAAAGCAAGCTGATAGTTTTTTGTGGGTTTTCCCGGCTATGTGGCCATATTCTAGAAGAGTTTATTTTTGATGGTGCACAAGCATCTATGACTGGCATCTTCAGAGAATGCTGGCATGGAAGAGTTGGGTATATATATACTATGTAAACCTGGGTAGGGAGCAGTGATTTTCCTGTTAATCTGTGTATTGTTCTGTTGTTGGTGGCAATGCCTCAGGGTGGGGGGATATGCAAAGAGGATTAGTGTCACTTTAATTAGTGATAATTGTCTGCTGGGAAAACCCAGCAGACAAAAGCACGCTGATTTTGTTCTGTATATCAAGGCTACACTGTCAGCTGACGTCAGAAGCTAAGTGTTTCAGGTTTAACATGATCTTCTGTTTGGCAGCTGACCAGAGTAGAAAATAATTTGGGGAGAATTTCAGCTATGTTTTTTTTAAGTATTACTAATAAGCCACTCTTGAAATAGTGAACAATGACAATAATTACTTTTAATATATTCATAGAATCATAGAATCACAGAGTTGAAAGAGACCGCAAGGGCCATCCAATCCAACCCCCTGCTGTGCAGGAAATCTCAATCAATGCATCCCCAACAGATGGCCATCCAGCCTCTGTTTAAAGACCTCCAGGGAAGGAGACTCCACTACAATCTGAGGGAATGTGTTCCACTGTCAAACAGCCCTTACTGTCAGGAAGTTCCTCCTAATATTGAGATGGAATCTCTTTTGATGTAGCTTGCATCCATTGCTCCGGGTCCTAGTCTCTGGAGCAGCAGAAAACAAGCTTGCTCCCTCCTCAATATGACATCCCTTCAAATATTTAAACAGGGCTATCATATCACCTCTTAACCTTCTCTTCTCCAGGCTAAACATCCCCAGCTCCCTAAGTCATTCCTCATAGGGCATGGTTTCCAGACCCTTCACCATTTTAGCCACCCTCCTTTGGACATGCTCCAGTTTCTCAACTTCCTTTTTGAACTGTGGTGCCCAGAACTGGACACAATATTCCAGGTGGGGCCTGACCAGAGCAGAATAGAGTGGGACTATTACTTCCCTTGATCTAGACACTATACTTCTATTGATGCAGCCTAAAATCGCATTGGCCTTGTCTGCTGCCGCATCACACTGTTGACTCATGTTCATTGCGTGGTCTACTTGGACTCCCAAATCCCTTTCACACGTAGTTTCATTAAGCCAAGTGTCCCCCATCGTATATCTGTGCATTTCATTTTTCCACCCTTACATTTCTCTGTGTTGAAATTCATTTTGTTAGCTTTGGTCCAGCTTTCTAATCTATTAAGGTCATTTTGAATTTTGATCCTGTACTCTGGGGTATTAGCTACTCCTCCTAGTTTGGTGTCATCTGCAAATTTGATAAGTATTACTATTTATGAGTGTGTAGTGAATTTGTTTTTGAAAAGCAGTGTTCAAGATTTTGTTCCTAAGGGCGAAAACAGATAAATCATTAATAGTGCACAGAGGTGAATGTGAAATTATAGGTGTGTGTGTGGGGGGGGGGGCGTAATCAAAAACGCAGACAGAAACAATTGGCAAACATATGTGACATTGGCAATCTGCCTCTTTTCCCTGCCCCAAGCGCCAAAAGAGTTCTGCAACTGTTTTTTTTAAATAGGACAACCAACGAATCTATACACACATAACATATATGAATTATTTTAAAAATGGTAAATGTAATAAATAGCTTGTCTAAATAATTGGACAGGGGCAAGAAGGACAACTGGCCCAGTATTTGATTTAAAAGAACACAAATTTCTCATGCAAACTGGCAGTAAAGAGAGAGCACATAACATTTCATTCCATAAGCCTTATTTTAGGAGGATATCACATGACTGATATTGGAAGTATAATCCAGTGTCATCCTGAACACAATCATGCGTATTCACATTATTGCGCGAAAGGTTACCACATGCAATCGCTGGCAGTCCAAACGCACTCCGAACACAAGAACCTACTGGGATTCTTATTTAAATATGATGTCATCCAAAATAAAGACTGTAAGTACCTTTACAAAAAGGCATCTCAGCTGACCATTGGCCATTAGGTTGGCACTGAACTGTACTTGTTCCATTGAGAATGTAGCCCTCGGCACAGTGGAAGCGACATGATGATCTATAGCTGAAGAAGCCCAAGGGGTTGGAGCAATTCATCCTCATATTCTCTATATCCCTCAGCAGAGGACACCTTTTGACTATGGGTAAGAAGTAGGGGAACAAAAATGAAGAAATGTCAAATCCAAACTGGTTTCACCCACTGGATATATAAAAAAAATGTTCTGCACATTCTACACACAGCACTGTAGTAATGGTTTATTAAAATCTGAACGACAGTCAACTGTTTTATCATATCACATAAGGTCCAAAACACATTGTGAGAATAATCCAGTTTGAGACCATTTTAACTGCCGTGACTGAATGCTAGGGAATTCTGGGAACTGTAGTTTTTTAAAAAAGCTTTTATTGATAAAAATTGACAGCATACAAACATCAACGAACCAAAATAACACCATGACATAAAGATAAATTCACAACTTACAACAAATAATTACGAAAATCTTAAGATTCTTCAAGATCTCTTATAACCTTTTCTATCCATATTCTTCCTATCTTCGTTATTTCATCTTTATTACTGTAATTTTCCCCATTTCCCAGATTCTTTTGATACCAATAATTGTGGATTCCGTACATTAATATTGGTTTTACCGTATTGGTATTGGTTATACGCTAATAAAAACACATATATGTTTATGTATATATGTGTGTGTGTGTGTTTCCTTAAATCAGCTATAAGTAAACTATTACCAAAAAGAAAAAAAGTGAACTCCAAGATTTCTATCATCTTTTCTATCAATTGTTTAAATTAGTGTACAATATAATATTTCTCATTTACTATTAATTCGTTGATTTTTACAACTTATGTTACAATAAAGGGCCATCCTTGTTTCTTACAAAATTCTTTTACACAATCCTAGTCTTATACTGTCCTTCGAGAATTCATTTTTCATTAGTCTTGTAAGTATATCCATGTCCATGTTTTCTCTTATTTTCAATAGCCATTCCTCAGTAGATGATATTTGTTCTCATGAGAGGGTAGAGGAAGGGGAGGAGTCGGGTTGAAGACGACAGGCAAGAGGACCCTGGGAGAGCCAGAGATGCAAGGAGCATCTTGGCCCAAGGAGAAATAGCTGGGACTGGGGTAAAGTCTGGGGAAGGGTTGGGCCTAGAGGGTAGAAAAGGGGAGGAGGAGGAAGTCCCAGGAGGAGGGGTGGTGGAGCCAGAGGCAGCGTGGTCGCGGAAGGAGGGGCACGCAACTGGACACGAGGGAGAGGTCGAGGCCCGAGTATGAGACACCTTGGTGGCGGAGATAAACTGACGCTACTTCCATGGACGGGCGAGGAAGTGACCGTAGTGACCCGGTGGAGAGTTTGTTTGTCTCCTTGGTCCATCCCACGTGTGGCGACCCAGAGCCCTACCAGGCCTGGCCCGTCATAAACCCCGGCCCGTGCCTACTGTGGGATATCTGCGGGCAGTGTTGGCCCACGGAACGCGGCAGCCCCGGAAGACAGGGAAGAGCTACAGGTCCTGGAGGAGAGGGCCGCCCAGGCTAAGCCTTAACTTGGGACTACAGTGAAGTAACCAGTTTCGGTTTCGTTGTTGCCTGTTAGGCCTGTTTGAGTTGTATTAATAAAAAAATGACTTAGAGAGGTGGTCTAGTCAGCGTTTATCATTAATGGGAAGAGTTTCTGTCATTAAGATGAATGTCCTACCTAATATTAATCCAGAGTTAAGCATCAGTTGGCGTCTGTGACTTTGTACTATGGAACCCCTCGGACCACCTTCCCCAGCCGGCGGGGCCCGGGGCCCAGCGACAGTTCTTTTTTCCAATATTTGGCAAAGAGGATTCTTGCTGACGTGACCATGTATATTATAATTTTTTCACAGTTTCTATTATGGCTGTTTATATTGATTTTTTAATCTATCATATTGAGCAAAAAAAGCTCTGGTGTTAGAGGTAACATTGTCTGTAAAATATCAGTCATTATATCATGTATCGCTCTCCAATATTCTTTTGCTTTATTGCATTTCCACCAACAGTGATCGAAATTTCCTTCTTGTGTACCACATTTCCAACATTTCTTTGTTCCTGTATTATATATTTTGTTTGTCTTTGTAGGTGTCATATACCACCAATAAAACATTTTGGAGTAATTCTCTTTTAGGTTTTGACATAATGTAAATTTATTTGTAATTAATCATGATTTTTTCCAGGAATCTAAATCAATAGTTCTTCCTATATCACATGCCTACTGAATCATTGTGTGTTTTACTGTCTCAGACTCTAAGGCGGGTTATAGACCGCCGAAAAGCGGCAGTCTGGCTCCGCCGCCGCTTGCAGCGTCCGGGAGATGCAGTCTTTAAACGGCGCGACTCCTGGACACTGCAGAGAAGGAGCACGGAAATCGGGCTCCTTCTCGGGCCCCGGAAGAGGCGCCGCAAGTGCCAAAGGGCGCACTCGCGGCGTCACTTCCGGTGCGCCACATGCAGACGCAGAGCGTCTGTTACGTCAATATGGCAGCCCCCATGTGGAAAGGGCGCTGCCATATTGTACGTATTCCATACGTACTAGGTTTAGGGAGGTGCGGAAGCACCGCCCCTTCCTAACCCTAATACGTATGGAATACGTATTTTTTGGCGGTGTGTAACCCGCCTAAGTCTCTATTTTTGAGTAATTTATAGAAATTTGCTAAACAAGGTCCGTTCTTATCAAAGAAAATTTTGTCTAGTTCATTTCTAGTTTTAGTTATTCCATGTTCTTTTCTATCTTGTCTAAATCACGTATATTATATAAGAACCAGTTTACATTTGTTTGTTTGTTTGTTTGTTTTGTAGTTGGTCTATATGTTTCATTTTATATTCATTGTTATCTTCTGTTTGTAATAAATATATTTCAGCCATGGTTCTCTATTATTTCTGGTTCTATATAAAAAAGCCTCTTGTGATGAGGTCCACTCTGGGATTTCTCTATAGAATTGTCTTTTAGTTTTAGTCCACACCTTGTATAAGGAGTGTCTTATAAAGTGGTGTTCAAAGTTTTTGTCAACTTTAGATTTATCATACCACGTATAACCATGGTAACCATAGCACATGTTGTTAGCTTCCAAACAAAGTAGGCGATTATTATCTATTTTCACCCATTCCTCTAACCATTTTAGACATGATGTAATATAATTTAAGATTTTGGAGGGCCCATCCACCCCTTTTTTATCATCCATTAGTAATTTCTATTTGACCCAGGCTTTTTTCTCTTGCCAGAGAAATTTTGCTAATTCTTTCTGCCATTTTTCTAAATAGTTTTCTTTAGAAATTATAGGTAAATTTTGAAATAATAATAATATTCTAGGTAGGACATTCATCTTAATGACAGAAGCTCTTCCCATTAATGATAAACGCTGACTAGACCACCTCTCTAAGTCATTTTTTATTTCTTTCCACAACTTCTCATAATTATTTGTAAATAAGTCAATGTTACTTTTAGTTATTATTACCCCTAGATACTTTGCTTTACTTTATGTTTTAAATCCTGTTATCCGTTGTATTTCTCTTTCTTCTAGTGCATTCATTTTTTTAAGAATGGCCAATGATTTTTCTTGATTTATAGTAAAATCAGAGTGTTTGCCAAATTTTGCTATCTCAAGAATTAGATATTCCAAGCTTCTTTGGGGGTCTTCCACGTAATGGATTAGGTCATCAGCAAAGGCACTTAATTTCCATTGATGTTCCTTTATTTTAACACCTTTTATATTTGGATTTCCTCTTATCCTGTTGTTCAATATTTCTAAAATTAACAAAAATAGCAGAGGTGATAGTGGCACCCCTGTCTGGTGCCCTTCTCGATTCTTATATGCTCTGATCTTTCTTGATTCACTATTAGTTGGGCCTTTTGATCTCTATAGATAGCCTCTATCCAAGATAGAAATTTATCTTCCATGTTCATTCTTTCTATTATTTTTAATAGGAAGAACCAATTAACTCTATCAAATTCCTTCTCTGCATCCATCATAACTAATGCAATTTTTTTTCCAATATGGTGTTCATAATATTCTATTATATTAATCGCTGCATTCTAATATTGTTCTTTATTTGGTGGTTCGGGAGGAGAAATCCATTCTGGTCTTCATGATAATATTTACTAAAATCTTTTTTATCTCTCGGCAAGGATCGTTGCAAAGATCTTGTAATCCACGTTTATCAAAGAGATGGGTCTGTAATTCTTAGTTTTCGTGTTTGTCTCTTCCTTCTTTATGAATGAATGTAATAAATGTTTGTTTCCATGAATCAGGGATTCTTCTTTTTGTATATCGTTTAATGTCTCTTTTAATGAGATGATTAAAAGCTCTTCAGTTTTTTTTATATATGCGGCTGACGGCCGTATAGTCCAGGGGTCTTGACTAATTTTATTTCTTTATTGCCTCAGAAATTTCTTTATCTGGAAGTTCTAATGCAACATTTCTTTTGAGTTTGATTCAATGATGTTATGTTTTGTTTCTCTAGATATTTGTTAAATATTTCTTTGTCACAGGCCCTCCTCTTTGTATTTGTAGAGATTTTCAAAATATTCTTTAAATATTTCTTGATTTGTTCCTGGTCTGTAATCAAATTACTTATATTTCAGTTCTATAATTAGTTGTTTCTCCTTGTTCTTCTTTAATTTATTGGCTATAATTTCCCAGCTTTATCTCCAAATTCAAATTGTTTTTGTCTGATCATTTTCATCTTCTTGATATTTCAGCTAAATTTAGGGATCTTATATTGTGTAATTGTCCTGGACTGGTGGCCAGCACACACACAAACAAACGCTGATAGTCATGGTTCAGCAAGAGAACTGACTAGGCAGCTGGGAACTAGTCTTCAGACCTTTCCAGAGTCCTAGAGAAACAAGCCACAAACAAAGCCAAGGTCAGGATACCAGAGGTCACAGAAGTCAGTTCAGTCCAAGGTCAGGGCAGCCGAAGGCAGCAGTAGTCCAGTTCGTTCCAAAGTCATAGGTTCAAGACAGACAAGGGTTCAGGAAACAAGTGCTGACAGCAGTCACAATGAAGGATTCTGCAAATAATCTCTGGCAAGGGTTGGCGTTCTCCAGCTGCCCTCCCTTGTGCCAGCTGTGGCTTATCTACAGATTGCCTCTCTGCAAGCCTCTTGGATCGACGCACGCAAGAACTCTCAGCCTCCTCTGCCTAAAGGAAGGAACCTCCATGCTTGGTTCTTCCACAGAGTCAACACTAGGCTGCTGAGCCTCAGGAGGGAACCCACAGAGCTAGGACCTGGCTGAGCCTCAACCCTGGGGCGGCAGATCAGGGCTGGGGTCTGGCAGGGCAGAACTGGGACCTGGTATAGCCTCCATCTCCTCTTGCACTTGAGGGCCACAGCCTCCTCCTCATCCTCCAGTCCTGCTCTTGGCTGGCCATGACAGTAATAGCATCATCTCTGTCTTTAATTTTTTATCTCCTTTATTCTTCCATTTTTTTCTTTCTTTCTTAGTTTTGATGATCTGTTTTCTCTTTTCTTTTGTAGTTTATATTTCTGTTCTTTCTTTATTTAATAAATATTCCTCGGATATGGCTTTACTAGTATCCATAATCACTTTATTTTACATGCCTTCTGTTTTGTTTTCTTTGAAAAAGTTTTCAATTCTTCTTTAATTTTTTCACAATTTCTTCTTCATTTAATAAAGATTCCTGCAATCTCCAAATGTAATCTGTTTTCCTTTCTATAGTGTCTAACATTATTGGATTGTGGTCGATGTTGGTTTTGTCAGGATTTCCATAGATTTAATTAGAGGGTAAAAAGGATTTGAAGCAAGGAATAGGTCTATTCTTGATAATGAATCGTAGACTTCTGATGATAAATGTATAGCTGCTTGTCAGATTATATTTATGTCTCCATACGTCTGTAAGATTTATATCTACAACAAGTTCAAAGAAGGTTTTCGGATGATTACCCTGGTTTTCTTAATTTTTTTTTTTGACTTGACTTTCGATCTAGTTTTGGGTTATAGTGAATTAAATTTCCCATGATTAATATGTTATCATAGTTCGTTTTCTTTATTTCTTTATGAATTGTCTGAATATGAGTCTCTGTTTTCAAGGGGGCATACATGCCTACACACAAAAAGTTTAGGGATTAACTTATCACTTCCACTGCAACATAATCCTGCCTGATCTTTAAATTTCTCTTGAATTGTATTTTCTATTTATATATATTGCAACACCTTCTTTTTTTGCATTTGTGGCTGAAGCATAAAATTGTCCCAGACTGGGATTCTTAAGTATCTTATTTCATTCTCTTTGATTTTAGTTTTCTGATCTAATATATCTCCCTGAGTTTTTCCAGTTTATGAAATTATGCTCCTTTTTGCCAGCGTTTATTCCTTTCACATGCCATGAGATAATTTCATTTTTTTTTGTGTGTGTGCCACTCCTTCCGCCCCTTTTAACAAATTTTATTCAGTATTTATATTTTCTTGTTCTTGGAAAATGGTATCAGTATGTTTTCATTGTTATACTTTATCTGTATAAACTGGTATTTTGTGAGACATTTAGCCTTCTCTGTAGAGAGCTCTGGTGCCACAATGAAGTACAAATCCCAGGATTCCTAGCATTGAGTTAGGGCAGTTAAAGCAGTCTCAACTGAATTATAAAAAATATTATTATTATTATTATTATTTAGTATTATTATTATTATTATTCTGTGTGTTTCGACCATAAGATAATTATGTCTAATATGTGGAGTTCAATATCCCACTGAGAAATTTTTGTTCCTCCTATGTCTATCACAAGTAGCCCCCTTTCTGCCCAATAGGACTTCCTTCCAGGTAAGCAACAGTTGACCCTCGTCGTGGACTTGAGGTCCGCAGCCTGAATACTCATGGGGGGCAACCTCTGTATTACCTTGGGGCAAATGCTCACGGGCATGTACTCCATTCAAACCTATGGGGCTTGAAATGTGTGAGTCTCCATTTCGCTTGGGGATCCAGAAAGGATCCCTGGCAAAACGAGGGCCAACTGTTTTTAGGAATGCAGATAAAAATATCCAAGTCATTGATATAGATGTTGAATAGCCTAATTAATGTAGAAGTTGTAGACAATTATATGCAAATCTATTCATGAATGAAATATTACTCCAAAAATAAACAAGAACAGGCACTTAAGAGGTAAATTTGGGGAGGGACTGGCTGAAGTAGCTGCGATGGACAGAGTTCCACATAAATGGGGAAAAATTTCCATCTAGTTTAACTAGCAGCAGTTAAACCGTTGCTCAAAAAACCCTCCTGGACCCCCTGGTAAGGGATAACTATGGACCGGTCTCATATTGCCATTTTTAGGTAAGGTGATTGCGAGAGTGGTTGCTTCCAACTCCAAGCAGTCTTGGATGATGACCGATTATCTGGACATTTCAAACTGGCTTCAGATCGGGTATGGAGTTGGACTGCCATGGTCGCCTTAGTTGATGATCTCCGTCTGGGCATCGAAAAGGGGAAGTGTGACCTTGTTGTGCTTTTGGACATCTCAGGCTTTCGTACCACTGACCATGGTATCCTTCTGGAACACCTAGGGGTTGGGCATCAGGGGCACTGCGCTCCAGTGGTTCCTTTCCACCTCTCAGGCAGATTCCAGATGGTGCAGTTGGGGGACACTTGCCCTCATCTAAGAAGGAACTAACATCTGGGGTCCCAGGGAGCTATTTTGTCCCCCCCTTTCTTTAACATTTAAATGAAACCGCTGGGAGAGATCATCGGAGAACGGGGCGTGGTGTTATCGTACGTGATGACACCCAAAATGCTTCTCTGACTGATGCCGTGACTAAGGATGGAGTCTCTCCTTTGACACCTGCTGGAGTCGGTAATGGGCTGATGAGGGAAAACACTCAGTCTGATCCAGAGAAAACGGAAGGGTGCTGTGATAGGTTCCCCAGGCTCGGGGAAGGAAATTTATCCACCTGTCCTGAATGGGGTCACACTTCCCCTGAAGGATTGAAGTTCGCCGCTAGGAGTACTTCTGGACTCATCCCTGCAGTTGACATCTCAAGTAGATGCAACGGTCAGAAGTGCTTCCTATCAGCTTCGGCTGATATGCCAGCTGCGACCCTACCTGGGCCAAAGGGACCTTGAAACTGTGGTACATGCTCTGGTAACCTCTCGCTTAGATTTCTGTAATGCGCTCTACATGGTGGGCTACCCTTTACCAAGCCTGGAAGCTTCAGTTAGTACATAACATGGCAGCCAGACTGGTCACCGGTGCATCCAGGTTGACCATAATAACACCTATTTTGAAAGATCTCCACTGGCTGCCCATTTGCTTCCCAAGCGCCAATACAAGGTGTTGGTTATCACCTATAAAGCCTTTATGGCTTGGGCCCGAGTTATGAGGGACCGCATCTCCCCATATAATCTGCCCCACACACTCAGAACATCCGGGAAGAATCTGTTGGAAATTCCTCGTCCAAATATGCTTCCACTTCCAGATGGCCTTTTCAGTGATGGCCCCACGGTTTGGAACAGTCTTCCCGAGGAGCTCCATCTGATGACCCCCCTAGAAACATTTAAAAAGAGGCTTAAAACTTTCTCTTTTGTCAAGCCTTCCCCTCTGAAGAATGAAGTGCGTATTTCCGTTGCCATCGACTCTCTGCCTTACCCTCTTGAAGGATTGTGTTTAGAGTTTATATATTTGTATGAATGTATTATTGAATTTTATCTTTTTTATGGAGTTGTGTTGTAATGGTTTTAATAGTGTAAACCGCTTTGATCTATGGAAAAGTGGTATACAAATAAAATTTATTATTATTTTTATACCCCAAACGTTCACTATTAAGATACTGTATTTTAAATACTCAGGTGAAAGTTCTTTTCTGGCAATTAAGCACTCCAAAGCTGGTGATAAGAAAGCCTACTTGGGAATGGGAAGGCCATTCTATAGGTGGGATGCTACTGCAGGAAAGCCCTGTCCCTCAATGTCCACTTCACCAAGAAAGATAATGGAAACTGGAGAAGAGATGTGGAAGATTTAAGGCCCCATAGAGATAAACAGGGGAGTACAATTATTCAAAGTACATGTAGAATGCAGCTATATGCAATGGATCCAGTGAAAAAAAAGATCTACAGTTACTAAGTGAGTGAACAGAGTCTGGAAAATATATTGGGCAAAAACATTTCGTTACATAAATAACACAATCAAGCCAGTTATATCCTGTCTTTCCACCAATATAGGCCTTCAAGAGATTATTCATTTACCTTCACAGACTGGTACTGATCCAGTCCACTCTCCCAGGTCCATACAATTAAGCACCTCCAATCCACTTGTCCAAATCCCGTATTACAAGAGAAGGCACATGTAGAATTGTATGCAAAGTGTCCATGAGGATGAGAGCAGTTTAACTGTCCATTTGCTGGAGCAGGAGACTGGGCACTTGGAAGCTGGAAAGAAGATAAATTTAGGGAAAGACTAGAATTTCTCTACAGACAAGATACATAAATAAAGAATGCTGAGGGAGCAATGATGAGAAGAATATGTAGGTAATACTTTTTTATATCAAACTTTCCAGATGACTATGTTATCCTTACCCAAGGCAAGACTTCTATTGCGATAATGAAGTAGTTTATTCAATTATGATATTGAATGGCTACAAGTATAAAAGCTTTTTTTAATGGTATCTTAAACTAGATGGATGACTCAATTAAGGAAGCCAGAGGTTCAAGACTGGCAAGATTTAAGCAGAGATATTCATAACAGAAAGTCTTTGATATCCCTCATTCATGAGGTTGCCTAAGTGTAAGTTAACTTGATGACACATAACAATTATTATTTATTTTTATTTACTTAATTTCTATCCTGCCTTTCTCCCTGAAGAGACCCTATAATCATGGATTACCATGGGATTACATAGGATTAACCTCCTGTAATCATGGGATGGGTTTTATATAGGATGGGTATTGTATTATATTTGTAATTTTATATTGTTTTTAGCTGATGTTTAATTGTTTTATTGCATATATTTGTTTACAATTTTATTTGTGAGCGCCTTGGCTCCACAATAAAAATGGTAAAAACATATTGCAATAAACAAACATCAGCTAAAACAATATAAATTACAAATATTAATACAATACCCATCCTATATACCCATCTTATGATTAACATTAAAAGCCTGCCTGAACAGAGCCATTTTTGCCTGCCAACAAAAGGCAAGCAAGGAGGAGGCCAGCCTTGCTTCTCATGGAAGGACATTCCAGAGAGCAGGAGCAGCCACCAAGAAGGATCTCTCAGGCAGCCTGTGATGGTGAAGGGACAGAGAGAAAGCTTTCCCCGGAAGATCTTAGGTCTCTAAGAAGTTTGTATGAGAGATATGGTCTCTCAATAATCTGGACCTAAGCCGGTAGGGCTTTATAAATCATAACCAGCACTAGGAATAGCAAAGATAAATGGATCCATCTTGACAATGACAACATATTCGAAGATATGCCATGATAGTCAATAGAATCAGTATTTAGAGAAGATCGTGTAACACCTTTAATATAATATTAATAGTATAATAATAATATAATATATAATAATATAATAATAATAGGGTTTATTTATATGCCACCCAATCACTGGGAATCCGGGCGGCTTACAACAGAGGGGATAATATTAGATAGTTCCCTGCCCTCAGGCTTACAGTCTAAAGAGACACATACAAAAGGGAAGGGATGGTGACGGAGGGGATCAGGTCCCAGCGTTCTTTCTCCCTGCGAGTCCTGGACCAAGGCAGATGAACTGGAGGGAGGGCTCTTTTTTTAATTGTGCCAGGCCCGATGGCATTGGGCTGTTCTTTTGCTCCCTTTAAAGAGTTTATTCACACAGGAGGAATTTTCTCTTAATTTTGGATGAAAGAAAAGTGGAGCCAGAACGCATTCATGTGAATTTGCTAGTTCAGCGACTTTACATGATTCAAATTGTGTTCGAACTGACTTCCCATTGCCGAAATTGCATGTGGTAGTCTTTCACACATAACATGAAACCCCATGATTAATATTCGGTTGCCATTGGATTTATACTTCCAATTTCTCTTGTCTGATAAACTCCCAAGACTAAATGAAAGAAGAAGTGGGCAGCATAAGATTTATAGACTAAAGTCTACTTCCACAGATGCATAACTGAGGAGAAGTAGACTTTAGTTTTTGAAAGCTCATGCTGCCAACTCTTTTCTTCCAGTTAGTTTCAAATTTGCTGCAAGATCTCTCTAGATCATGAATAATATAGGGCAATTTGTTTGAGATGCTTAAGGACAATTGGTCTGTGGAATGGACCATTGTCCTCTTACTCTGCTCTGGGGCATTCCAAATTCATTTGTAGTGGCTTCCAGTTCACAGTGTGGAGTTTAGTGCACAGCTAAGTAATCTGGTTTACGTTGCCCCGGTTTGAATCCCTCTTCCGGGATGCAGCCATTTGCCATCGATGCTGCCTCCCACGTAAAACCCACCTAAATCCTGGTTAGATTCCGAATTCTGGCCAGCCGATTTGCAAAGCCGGCAAGCTCCTGACTTTGCAAATCAGCCGGCTGAGCATGGCTGGGAGCCAGGGTTTTAGACAGGAGGGGGCATTGGCAGCAAAATGCATATGATAATATCCAGCTGCATCCCGGAAGAGGATTCAAACCAGGCAAGATAAGCAGTTTATTTCATTGTGTGCTAAACTCTTGTGTGGGTGTAAGCTTCCATATGATATGGCACAGGACAGCTGTCTATATTTCTTGAGTTCGCTGATGCACATCTGCAACTATTACTTAGGAAGAAGGGACATGGATCCTGGCAAGTATAGCATGTGTCAGTAGTAACACAAGAAGCATAAACTGTCATGCTTATCTTATAACAATTATGGTTGTCCAAGCAGGGAACATATGTCACTGCAGGATGAGGTGTCCTCCCTTCCCTTTCCAGACAATGGTCTGCCAGTGATTACATATTAAACCAAGGTGTAAAAGTCAAGATACTTGATGTGGACATGGGAGCTCTAGCAGAGAGTAGCTGGCTAGCTAGCTAGTGTACATGGAGAAACAAGGGAAAGGGAAGAAGCCCTGTTGAAGTTTGATATGCCACATGGGCCAACTGCACACACAAAGGAGATCTCACCTATCCAAAGGAGCTGTATAGTCTGGAGCTGTGTGTTGGAGGCTAGGGGTGTAAGAGACAGAAATAATGTCTATTTTTGGTATATAAACTAAAGAACGAAACCTGGCTCAAATTGTGGAGTCAGGATGCCAACTAGAGCAGCTATGAGAAAGCTATAAGCAGCTGTGTTCATGGATCTTGTGGTGTTGTTGTTTTTAATGGAAAACAGCTACAGGAATAGGGGGCTGAATCAGACTGGGCTGTGCTGCTTTGTAAGGAGACTTTGGCTCTTCTTTCTATGCTATTTTTTCTCCATCTTCTCCAGTTCCAAAATTGATATTCATCCCAGAGGGGGAAAACATGCAGGTAGAATAATTTCTAGTTCAGAACAGTATTACACAAAATATCCCCCCCCCAGTCTTATCATAAACACATAACACGCGTTGTTTTGCTCTAACAGCAATTCCTTAATGATATTACACTATCCAGTGCTTACTCCAGACATGCCAACAGTTATGTCTGGTGAGCCACCAGGGGTTGGCTAAACTCCTGGTTTTTTTGCCTGCCTGGGATATAAAAATGGGGGGGGGGGGTTATTTCCAACATGTCGGAAGCCAAACTACTGCCAGGTGAGATTATGCTGACCAATGGCATTCCTGAAGTTGGTGTCACCAGGTGGCGGGGGCAGGAGCAGGGGGCAGACTGTTGCAGCCTCCGGAGGGCCATTTTGGAGCCATGCCAGGGCCAAAATGGAAAGCAGTGTCCTCTCCAGCATTAGCTGCTTCTTTAGAGGGTTAGTGCTACATCTTCTGGAGTACCATTTGGAGTCTGGCATGGCTGCAACCATGCTGGAGTCCAAACAGAAGGCACTGTCCTTCCAGCAGCAGCAGGAGCTTGCAGGGGGGAGGACAGTGCTATGGCCTCTGAGGGTTGTTTGTGGGCCTGGCATACCTGTTGGGCAAGCATGAAGGGATGCCATCAACTACTTTCGCTCACCAGCTGCCACGCCGTCCCACGAGATATACTTGCCCCTCTGGGGTGTCACCATGTGCAGTCCACATCCCTGCATACCCTATGTTTCTAATGAAAGGTCAAGCCTTGTATGAATATGTGAAGAACTAGAATAGTAGATTGTCTGAAGAAAATAAAGCTGTTGTGTTTTGTTTTTTTAAAAAATCTTGAACAAAATGCAGATCTTGACACTTGCAGCTCTTGTGACAGCCACAAGAATATAACCTTGGAAATCAGCTGAGATGATTTATGGGAGGAACTTCTACTGCCCCACTCCATTTACCCAAGAATACCTTCACAGATGGGCACGTCTCCTGTCCATTTCCCCTCATCCATGCTTTCAGGTTCTGTGCTCCAATTAACTGAAAGCCAGAGTTGCAGGAGAAGGTGCAGCTGGAATTATATGCAAATTGTCCATGGGATGAGAGCAGTTTCCCTTACCATTGTCTGGCATTTCCAGAGCTGGGCATGGATAGCTAAATGGAAAGCACAACTATTATATCTTACATTGTGAATTATTTACTTTATATAGTTATATAAGCATCACATTGCCTACCAAATCATCAAGGCAATATAAAACATTCAAATAAAAACAGCAATGAAAGCAGAATGTAACTATATATTGTAACACAAAAATAAAAGAGAGGCAGGGCATTAATCACAATAAAATCAGAAAGCAACATAATAGTCATAGAGTTGGAAAAGACCACAGGGCCATCCAATCCAACCCCTGCCATGCAGGAACTCACAATACTCTTCATGTGCTCCATTTGAGGATAACAATGACTATGCCAGGCCCCCATCACTCTGCAAACAAGCAAGTCTGCTTTACTTGACATTTATTCAAAGGTTCAGAATATAATCATTACAAACAAAACAGAACAGTAGTCTTCACCTCCATCTAAATTAGATTCTAAAGCATAATAAAGAGGAGACTACTCGGATTTTCCTAGCGAGAGAGTTTTCTAATTAGGGCGCTGCTGTAGAACAGGACCTTATGTGTCTAATCCTCAAAGAATGGAATGTTATGAGTTACATTTTTACTGACTAGTCAACTTATTGCATGTATCCTATTTTCAAATAGTGTGATACTACTTCATGCTTCCTTCTCTCCCAAAGAGTGAGAAGTTTCAGAAGCAGCCTTTTACACGATCAAAGAAGTAGCCTTGTCTTTTTCTTTTTCCATCTCCTTCCTTCTGACCAGTTTCCTTCTGAACATAGGAAACGTTATATTTGCACATAAAATAAGTTTTTGCAATTATGTATGCAATCATATAGAGCAATCACCTAGACAGACAGCACTAATCTTCAAAGTAGAAAGGGTTCTTTACGGGCAAACTACATGCAGTCCTTGGAGGCTCATAAGTTATTTTCTACCCAGCTAGCAACAAAATTCATTTTGTCAGGTTCTCTGACTACATTAAACCCCAAATTCCACCTTTTAGGCTGGCCTAATTAAGATACTGTCACAACTGGGAATTTGTAACTTGTGTTACAGACAACACAGCTCCCCTTGTATTTTGAAAAACACACCCGTATGTGTTATTTTTAGACAACAGTCACAATTAGAAAGACAATTAAGCAATATCTCCAACTAATAATATAATACACAAAACATTGGCAGGAAATAATCTCTTTACTTCATACAAACGTAAAAGGAAATTTCTTAGTGTTTCTTATTCCAAAGAAAATACTACTCCAGTGGAGCCTATACAAGTTTCATAATCATGCTTTTGGAGCTAGAATATCATGTACATGATCAAGTCTTACGTAAAAGTTCATTTTATTGGCAGAAAATCTTTCCAAGTAAATTATACAGGGTTAGGATAACAACCCAATGAAGGCGGGGATTGGGTTAAGTCAACTTGAGATATATAAATGAGCCACCGTGTGTCAGGTATATTACATTTGACTTTTTATCAAAGCTCCCTTATCCAAGGCTGTAGAGGACTCAACTGTAACAATCTTTCCATTTTACATTCAAAATTTTGAGAACATACTGAGTCCCAGTTCTGGAAAGGGCGAGACAAATAAATAATCATAATAAAATAATAATAATAATAATAATAATAATAACATTTCACAGAAGAAAACTAGGACATGATTGGCCAAGTTTGGCCTACTTTGAGTTTTAAAAGAAAGATGGAAAAGGTGTAACTAATAAATAATTAAAATGTATTAGTGTTGTGGGCACTGCTGTCACAGAAGTATTACATTAGAGAGGATCCAATTGTGTAAAATAATTGGCTGTTAACGTCTCCATTATAGAGCATGATTTTCTCAGTTGATTCAAAAGAGAGTACTGTACTGAGCACTGAACTTCACACAAAGGTGGTTTTTCAGTCAACTTCTCCATGTGTTCACTGAACCCGCTCTGTTCCATTGCACAAACCCCCCACTGCAATAGAAGATAAGGCTAGAGCTATAGGCAAAGTCTCCATATAGACGAGAACACTTCAGTTCTCCGTTCTCAGGAGAATGCAGTTTTTTCACATTCGATAACGAGAACAAGAAAGAACTAGTAGGGGGGAAATGCATTTGCAGCAGTTTTAGGTTATGCCATCCACTGGAAAGGACAAGTTTAGCCATGACATGATATAATACAGCACTCCTGGGGGGGAAATGAAGTCAGCTATTGTTACTATATGGCAGCCATGTTGAAATATCTAGTCTGTAAGACCTCAACCAGTTCTGTAAAGGGGTTGACTTTGATCCCAAAAATGGACCAAGGAAAGAATGAACCTTACCCTGACATATAGGTATTGGAGCACTCCAGTTCCCAGTTGCTAAGCAGTGGGTTGCCTTTGTTCCAGTTAAGGCAAAGCCAGGCTCACAGGCAAATGCACAGGTGGATTGGAAAGCAAAGACTCCAAGTGGATGAGAGCAGTCCATCCGACTTTTCTCAGGCCTCTGCAGACTGTGACATTGTATGGCTGAAGGTGAAAAGGTTAGATTTTATGAACTAAGAATGTCCAGATTAGGTGACACTTCACCTTTTTTTTAATTGAATGCCTATAAATTAGTTCCAGTTATCCCTCCTGCATATGAGCCAATGGCCTTAATTTACTGAAGACTATTCCTATTTTCTAGTACCTGTCACCACTGTGAGCACTGACCTTCACACAAGGGTGGTTTCTCTGTCCACGTTCCCAGGGCTGTGCACTGAACCTGCTCCATTCCAATTCGTACAAATCCTTTATTACACGAGAAGGTACACATGGAACTATACATGAAGTCTCCATATAGATGAGAACATTTCAGTTCTCCATTCTTAGGACTATTCAATTTGGGACATTCAATAGCTAGAATAAGAGAGGGAAAAACAAGGCACATATGAACATTTCACAGATGAAAACTAGGACATGATTGGCCAAGATAGCAAAGGTTATTGAGATCATGCAAGCTAGGAAAGGCTACAGTAGTTTGTCTTTGCCTGAGCCAACTGAGAAGGCCTAGATTCCATCCCCTCCTTTCCTCTCCCCCTTTTCCATTTTTAACTCCGTTTGTAGCAACTGAAGTAAGCTGAGGGCAAAGAGGGAAAGTGGGAGGAGATAAGGGAAACTAGGACATGTTCACAGAGCTAAAAAAGTGAGATGGCAGAAGATTAATCTGCACTGTTCCTGTTAAATCAGGACAGCTCGAAGGGTGATATGTGAGATAAAGACATGCATCTGAAGAAATGCCCTCCCTCCCTTTGAGGCCAAAATAACTAATATTCTGCATCTTTATTTCCAGGACTCTTCAGAGCACCCACCATACTTTGATTCCACACGCTCAATTCATCCTTACTTTTCATTCAGTACAATTCAGGCAGTGGCTTTAGCTGTTAGAAGCACAGGACCCCCATGAATGTGGAAAATCCACAAATAACAAAACACCATGTTTTTACCTGAGAGAACACCTCTCGGAATCTCTAGGTCCTCCAGTGCAACTCTGTGGTCAATATCTGCATTGTGCTGGAGGAGCTACAAATACCTAGTGGAGTGTTCCCTCTAGGAATCGCTAGGTCCTTCAGTACAACTTTTGGTTAAAGTTGACCATAGAATTATGCTGGAGTACCTAGATATTCCTAAAGAGAACATATTAATAAAACCCATGAATAATCAAATCTGTGAAAGTCAAAGCCACAAGTGTGAAGGGACAAGTGTATTTTGTCTGACCATTTCCTGGTTGCACTGACCTTTACAGTGTGGCAATTGTTCAGTCCAGTTTCCTCCAGCCAAGCAATCAAGCACTTCCAGTCCAACAAGCTGAAAACCCTCACTGCATGAAAAGTTGCAACTGGAGCCATATGCAAAGTTTGCATAAGAGTGAATACAGCTGAAATGACCATTGACTGGCTCATGTAGAGCTGGGCATTTGATAGCTGAAACAGAAGAATGATGTAAATAAGACAGAGCTTACCACACCATTTCATGTTACTTCACTATCCAATTGCTCTCCTGGCTTAAAAAAAAAGTCTTCAGTAGAAAGGCACTATATTTTGGTTCATTTGTGGGCATTCTACCTGTGATATGGGTTGTGACATTACATGCGAGTATGTTTGCTCCCCTCACATATGCCCCAGATGTGTTTACAGATGTGTAGCAATTGTCAGGTGGCCATCTGTTTCTCCCTCAGTGCTTCCCCCCAGAGATGTAGAGATCAAGTGATAAACTGTAATGGTGTATTTGTTTCCTCAAAGCAAGATTATTCCCATGCATACGCTCTTTTTCTGGGATAAGTCTCCTCCAATGCTTCCCCACTCACAGTGTAAAAGGTGGTGATCATGCTCCAAGAAAACAAGCATAATAATACCACCATTACTGTTTATTGCTATCCCTCTAGAGAAAGATCTTCTAAAAATAAGGAAAATGGTGAGGGGATATGGTGGGAGAAACAAAAAGAATCCATGCATGATTTTACTGGTTTCACTGGAGGGTGTGGGGAATGCGGACTACACCAGGTGACACCCCAGAGGAGGGGTGACACCTAGTTGGGCTCTCCTCTTGCTTCAGTGAATGTGTGCACATGATCTGGCCTGGCATCAGTCCCTTCGCCTGTCACCACTGCCCGGCCCTCTCCCTGAGGAGGAAGGTAGGTAACAGAGGAGGAGGAGAGAACATTTATCCCTCAAGGTTCCTCCACTCAGGGACGTAGCTAGGATTTTAGGAAGGGGGGTGGTCCAGACTAAATGCCACCATTATAATGGGGCTTGGGTGCGGCAGCACAGCAGCACACACCATTCATTTTTCTAATGGAAGGGGGGGTCCGGACCCCAAGAACCCCCCCCCCCCTTGGCTACGTCCCTGCTCCACTGCCTGCCTTTCTCCCAAGGAGCAAGTGCAAGTGCACTCCTTCCATTCCCTTCTGCTGCCTCACTTGCCCACCTGTCCCCCTTACTGAGTGGCCCAGCAAGCAAGAGAGCAAGCGAGGCAGTAGGAGGAGAGGAAAGGCTGGGCAATCTGCTGCCTCTGCTTCCTGGCAACACTTTCTAAGGTCTGGCCAAGCAGACACCCAGGGAGGGGGTTACAAGCAAGCAAAGTGGCAGGACAGGCCAGCCCCTCTGCACTGGATGATATCAAAGTTAGTGATGCCACTGTTACTGAAGGAGAGTTTAACATGAGTTTAGTACACTGTTTTTTTTTGGGGGGGGGGATCAGAGATGAAAATGACAGAGCATTCCAAATATCACAGGTTCCAAACATTCTTGCCTCCATCTTCACCAGATGACAGCCTTCTAGTTCTGTCAATTGGGATGTCACAGGAAGACCAACAACAGGAGAAGCTACTATGTATGTCTCTACAGTGAAAGGACCATCCCACCCAACTCTAGGAACACAAAATCGCATGTCTTTATATTAAGAGGGAACAGCAATTGTTGCCCCACACCCTGAATATCCAGATGTCAAACTTTCTGGTAAAGGAGAGCACATACAGGTATGATCTGGTTAAGCAAATATATCTAAAGTTTTTACTGCATTCCTGCCTTTGCCCCCACCCATCATGAAATAAGTATCCACTATTTGGTATCCAATCTTTACCAACCTGAATCCCATTTTGGGAGCTAGGTGGGATATACGTAAATCCAATAAATAAACATAAATAAATAAACTTAA
>NC_056525.1:127489766-127491076 GCF_019175285.1 Sceloporus undulatus
TAGTTTGTTGTTGGGCCCAGAGCGGAGCTCTGGGCCCCACAACAAACTACAGTTCCCAGCATCCCATCGCCCGCAGCCAGGACAGTCGTTGGCAGCTTTGACTTTTAGCCATTTGATTATTGACGGCTTTGATTAATATGTTCTCTCTAGGAATCTGTAAGTCCTCCAGGGCAACTCTATGATCAATGTCTGGCAGATATTGAGCAGAGTTGCAGTGGAGACTCCTCGAGAGGGGTCCTCCTCTCAGGTAAAAAAGCATGGCGTTCTTTGCCATCTGTGGTTCCTCCGTGTCCAAGTCCAAAAGACATCCATCTTGAGCCCATTTTAAACGCCCTGGCTCGGTGCTAGGGAATGCTGGGAATTGTAGTTGGTTGCAACACCAGAGCTCACTTGATAAAGAAGGCTAAGTGTCCCGCAGAACTACAATTCCCAGGATTCCCTAGCACTGAGCCAGGGCAGTTAAAGCACTCTCAAGCTTGATTATTTCTGCAGGGCTTATTGGACCTAATTCCCATTAACCAGAATCTACTTGCAAATTCCAAGTCAAAGGCACCCAGTGAATGAGTGGGATTTAGTAATGGGTTGCCATAATTGTCCACTGTTACCAGGGACAAAATGTAGGACAAATTCGAGACCGAACTGTAGGACAACTGCAGGACAAAACTCAGCCCAAAATGTAGGACGTTTAACACCCTCCATTTTTCTTAAATCTACTTTTTGGGTTGAGTTTCATCCTGCAGTTGTCCTACAGTTTGGTCTTGAATTTGTCCTACATTTTGTCTCTGGTAAAAGTGGACAATTATGGCAACCCTCAGTGGATTCATTGGATCTGCTGTGATTGGGACTGGCAGTTGGACTTCGACCATTGAGTCCTGTGGGACTTACTCCCAAGAAACTGCGCATAGGAGAATAGCTTTGAATGGCTTCTGCAGCTGGGAAATTGAAATGTACACTCAGCCCTCCAGACGTCGTTGGACTGCAGTCAGTTCCCATGATCCTTTGCCATTGGCTATGCTGCTAGGGCTGATGAGAGTTACACATGTGTCACACCTCTGCTTTATATGTTTGACATCGCCGCTCCTTATGTTTTATGTGATACTGTACATTTGAAAAGCCTGATTAACGTGAATAAAAATATATTTCACTGTTGAAATAGCACAGTTATCTTAGGCCCAAGACACACTGCAGAAATAATCCAGTTTGAGACTGCTTTTATTGCCTTGGCTCAGTCCTAAGGAATCCTGGGAAGTGTGGTTTATTGTGGCACCAGAGCTCTCTGACAGAGAAGAAGACTAAGGACTGTTACAGAC
>NC_056525.1:127491176-127496687 GCF_019175285.1 Sceloporus undulatus
AAAAAAAAGAAAAAAGAATGGGCCTTTCTTTTACAGAAAACAAAACTTAGCACCAATGTTGCTTTGCTATGGCACACTAAGAAGTCAGTAGTTAGAAAAATAAATTCAAAAGGAAAAGGGCTACACTAAAAAAAATGAAAAGAAATAATTCAGAAATAAGATAACAAAAAATTATAGAAAAAACGTAAAGAGTCACCAAGCCAAAAATATGGAGATCTATAATTAATAAAAAGACAGAACTTGAGAATCTAAATATGAGTAAAGCTCAAAGTGCAATTTTTTATTTAAAACAGTGCTATTAGGAACGTGGTAATAAAAACTCATGTCTACTAATGAAAGCATTTTAAAAGATATTAATTAGGTATATGATTCATGTAATTAAAACTAATAACAATGAATTATTTTACTTCCCCTACAGAAATCAACAATGAATTTTATCATTTTACTCTAATCTCTACAAATCAGAAATAACCTCCACAACTAATTTAGATATCTTTAATCCTCTTCCTCTAAAAAAAAACCTCATAATAAATATTGTAAACATGTATTAAATAACTCCATTGCTCTCAAAGAAATAATTTCTTTTCTTAAACCAGCAAAATCTTCAGGAAATGATGGACTTCAGGGAAAACATATCCATATAACTATAATCTAAGTTTATGATCCAGCTACAGAGGCAGAAAAAGAACAAATTGAAAGATTCTGCTGGACTAACGACTTGAATACATGGCTGGAAAATGGATGCCTCAGGGTCTCATCAGATTCTTCCTACAAACAGAAGTTAGATGTGTTTTGACTTACAGTCTTGGTCTGTAATTCATAGGTCAGTGGCCAATGAATTTTTTCATAGAATCATCGAGTTGGAAGAGACCACAAGGGCCGTTCAGTCCAACCCCCTGCCATGCAGGAACACGTTATCAAAGCATGGACTGCTTCAGTGACCAAGGATGGCATCTCTCCTCTGAATGACTATCTGAAGTCAGTAATGCATTGAATGAGGTACTTGTCATAGGCAATCCCAATTCAGGTATGGTGATAAGATCCCCAGTTCTGGATGGGGTCACACTTCCCCTAAAGGACTGTGTTCGCAGCTTGGGGGTGCTCCTCGACTCGTCGCTTCACCTGTTGTCCCAGGTGGATGCGACAGCCAGGAGTGCCCACTATCAGCTCCAGCTGATTCGCCAGCTATGACCCTTCCTGGAACAGGAAAACCTTGAAACAGTTGTACACTCCCTGGTAACCTCTCGTCTCGATTTCTGCAATGCACTCTACATGGGGCAACCCTTATGCCATGTTCGGAAGCTGCAGCTGGTTCAAAACATGGCAGCCAGATTGGTGACTGGGAGTCCCAAGTTTGATTCTATCACACCCATTCTAAAATCTCTTCACTGGCTACCTATTAGCTTCCGGGCACAGTATAAGGTGTTGGTTATTACCTATAAAGTTCTACATGGCCTGGGTCCAGCTTAACTGAGGGAACTCCTCCTCTCATATAATACTTCCTGCACTCTCAGGTCCTCTGGGAAGAATCTACTGCAGAGAACTAGAGAGAACTAGACTGGTAACTACTTCCCAGAGGACGTTTTCTGTTGTCTCTCCAAAAATTTGGAACGATCTGCTGGACGAGATCTGCCAACTAACATCTTTGGAGGCCTTTAAGAAGGCAATAAAAACGGGTCTCTTCCGGCAGGCATTCCCAAATTGATCCCCTAATCTCACTCTCCACTTGCTTAAATTGTTCTCTTCGGACTGATTCGTTCTTGACTGACTTTGATTGGACGCTGTGTCCTCGGCTAACCCCTAGTGCATACTGGGGTCGGAGCAAAGGCCCGTCTGTAATGGGCCTCAAACTACTTTTGCACACTGAACTCAATTTTCAAAACATGAAGTAAACTGAGGATTGGGGAGAAATGGGCAGATGAAAGAGAAACGGGGACATTTTAAAGGCAGCTGAAGAACAAGGATGACAGAATTAATCAGGACTTTCTCTGTCAAATCTTGGCAGTTAGAGGATATGGCCTACATACATATTACCAGGTAGGGTTGCCATATCCCGCCCGGGGACGGGACTTTCCCAGGTTTGAACTGTAGTTTAGTGAGTGGTATAATGAGGCCATCCATGGTGTTTTCTTGGCAAGATTTCTTCAAGGGGTTTTCCTTGCCCTTCTCTGAGGCTGAGAGAGTGTGACCTGACTCCAGAAGTCTGCCCCCGGAAGGCAGAAGTCTACATCTGGAGGTTCCATCCCCGGGTGACATCTGGTGTGAGAACGCCACTGAGGGTTTGGGCAGTTCTTCTCTAAAAGGTTCACCATCACTGGGTCTGGCTGTTGGTAGGACAACCTGCTGTCATACTAGGCAGTAAATTCAGTCTCCCAGCCTACTCTCTGTCCCAAACATTAGTGAAATGATCTTGATTGGTACCAGGGACAGGAACTTTAGTAACAGTGGCCCATGGCTTTGGATATTCTGAGATCTCTTCCATGTCCTGTTTTTTACATGATGTGAAAAACATTAATTTTACAAAACATATTTTTGGAAGACATATTATGAGCTTTGTGTGTATGGAGTTACAGCCCTTCAATATCTATTTTTTCATTTTATTTTTAAAGTACTTTGATTTCCCCTTTTTGACCTAAATTCCCAATGCTATCCTCACAAGAACCAAATCAATTGCTGATTGATTTGCCAGAGTAAAAAACTGGAGACAGCTCCTGTCCCTTTAACTTTGTATGTAGAGAGGAATTTCAGCAGGTGTTGCTTTTACCTGGTTCCATGCCAGCAGCACTAGAAATTTCCTTTCTGCTAACAGAAAGGTACAAGACAGTCACCTCCACATTTCAGTTATGACAACCTAACTGATGAATGTGACCAAACACCATGGAGCCAACATGGTGTGTTAGTTTATGTGTTTGACTAGAACACTGAGATGCCACAGTTGGTATGTTTGCTGAGCCATGGATACTTGGGCAAGTCATACCTGTCAGCCTCAGAGCCAAAGCAACAGTAAATCCCTTCCGAACAAGTTCTGCAAGAAAACTCTGTGGTCACAATCAGTCAGAAATGATGTGAACACAAGGGACCAACAAATTGGTGTAAATTGCATTTATTTATTGTCTTCTTGGTGAGACTACCCACTGGATTCATGTCTTTGTCTCTCATTCTCCAAAATCTATTTGCACTTGAGGTCTGGGTAGAGATTTTAAAGGAGACTTCCCTCTTCCTACCACCTAGTATTTGCTTTCACCTACCAGAGATTATTGATTTATCACTGTGAGGGAAGTGCAGTAAACTAGGTTCCTGACTACAGTAGAAAGAAATAATTGGTCTAGGGCTGCAAAGTCTAGGTTGTAGGAATAATATGAGTCTAGGTTACGGAAAACAAGTTATCATCACTTGTTGTCCTTGTATTGCAATCCTTGCATAATCACTGCCTGGATGACTGGCTTCCTCTGTGGTTTGCAGTACCTTGCCCCACCCTGTCCTGTTGTACCACAAAATGTTTCACATCCTCATTCTTGGAGACACCCTCCACTGTCTCAGACATGAAGAGTGTTATGCTCTTTCCAATTTTTCTTGATTTCCAAAAAAAAAAAATCCAGTCTCACTGGAACAAGAGTGCTAAGAGGGAAAACTGAGTTTCTCACTTCTACACGACTCTTCAGCCAAGACCCAAATGCCTCATTTTTTTATTGTTCTGTGCATAGGTAGATACAGAAGGATTTGGAAAAAATGAATTTACAGGAAAGCATTTTGGCCAGTATCCAGTGGACACTTGTATGAGGAACTGGAGCCTCTACAGACTGGTGTTACACTGGTGTGGGGGCATGGTGAATGAAGCTAGCTGCCCCACACCAGCATCATGCCGCATGTCCAACTACATGGCGGGGGCTTCACGTGCTCTGTGGTGCACATTTAAATGTGCTGTGCCAAAGGATGCTGAAAAGCCACTGCAGCAACAGCTAAGTGTACCCTTTCCATGGCATGCAAAGAGTGCTTTTTGCAGCTTCTTTTTGTGCCAATGGAAAGGCCAGCTTGAGGCTGCGGCAGGCGGTTTGTCATGGCCCCGATCTGGTGCTTCCCTAGGAGGCCATCTGTTGAGCCCCCTAGTTTCAAAAAGTTTTTCTCCCTGGTTTTTTTTTCAAAGTAGATGTTAACTGAACCCATTTTCCCTGGTAATAGGGTTGCCATAATTCCCTACCTCAAAACCGGGCATTGTGCAGCAAATGTAGGACATTTAAAAAATGGAGGACACACCAAATTAAGTAAAAAACATAAATAAGTTTTAAAACCCTTACGCTCCCTCTTAGCACCTGGGGCCTCCCTGCTGCTCATACTGCCGTCCTCAAAGGGAGGTGGACGTGGCAGTAGAAGGCCTAGCAGCCACCCCACACCCAAGCACCTTTACTTTATCTTCTGGGGCCTTTGCCAAGGCCCCAAGCAAGCATCCCAATCCCTTATGCTGTTGATCTCAGTGGAGTTGCTGAGCGCAGCACCACCTGCCAGGCCCCACCAGCACTGGTGGAGGCCTCACCTGGCGCTGGCCTTTGCTGAGGCCAGTTGAGCCCGCGGCCGTAGCCCGACTGCAGAGCCGCCTCCCAGGCCTCCCCACGGGCGGAGGAGCCTGTACCGGACCACCGCGGAGTCACGCCTCCAGGCCTTGCCGAGGCCAGAGGAGCCTGCGGCCGGAGCCCCGACTGCGGAGCCACCTCCCAGGCCTCGCCGAGGAGGAGGAGCCAGCGGCTGGAGCCCAAACCACGGAGCCCGCTTAGAGGCTTGCGAGGCAAAGGAGCCCACGGCCGGGCCCGACTGCAAAGCCGCCTCCCAGGCTTCAGCAAGGGCGGAGGAGCCCGGCCGGAGCCCCCAACGCAGAGTCCGCTCAGAGGGCCTTGCCGAGGCCGGAGGAGCCTGTGGCCGGAGCCCCGACTGTGGAGCTGCTCCCAGGCCTTGCCGAGGTCAGAGGAGCCCGCGGCCGGAAGCCCCAACCGCGGAGGCCACCTCAGGGCCTTGCCGAGGCCAGAGGAGCCTGCGCCAGCCCCAACTGTGGAGCGCCTCAGAGGCCTTGCTGAGGGCGGGGGAACCGCGGCCAGAGCCCCACCACGGAGCCACCTCAGGGGCCTTGCCGAAGCCGGGGAGCCCACGGCTGGAGCCCGACTTCGGAGCTGCCTCCCAGGCCTCGCCGAGGACGGAGGAGCCCGCGGCCGGAGCCACAACCGCAGAGCCGCCTCGAGGCATTGCCGAGGCCAGGGAGCCGCGGCCGGAGCCCCGACTGCAAGCCGCCTCCCAGGCTTCGCAAGGTCGGGGGGAGCCCATGGCGGACCCCCACCGCGGAGCTGCCTCAGAGGCCTTGATGAGCCAGAGGAGCGGCCCCAGCAGGCCACAGAACAAGCGCACTGGCGGCTGCGGCCGTGGGGACTGCAAGAGCGGCCAAAGGCGCCGCCACAGTGGCACCCTAACAAAGCCCGGGGGGCTATCTCAGGACAAAGGCCCAAACAGGACAGGGACCGTGCAGAC
>NC_056525.1:127496712-127500349 GCF_019175285.1 Sceloporus undulatus
TATTATTATTATTATTATTATTATTATTATTATTATTATTATTATTATTATTATTATGCTGTAGATTTAGCTTCTCTAAAATGTCCCATTCTCTCTCTCCTCCTCCTCATTTGCCCTCATCATGTTTCAGTTGCTGCAAGCTGAGTTCAATATGCAAGCATAGCTTTCACTCAGTTAACTCAGCAGGAGGGAGGGGAGGGGAGAGAGCAGACTCTTGCCCTTCCCAGCAACCTCAAACAAAGCACACTGCAAGCGTTTCTCCTAGTTCCTCATTAATAGCTTTTGCCATCTTATTGTTGCTTGGCTTCATGTGTCATGGTTTTAAACTATAAAATGTTGGAAGATATGAAATGTTATACACAGGCAAGATTTTCCACACAATAATCTCCAACACATTTTTTTTCCTAATGGTGTAGTGCTTCTTAAAAGTGATATGATTTATTTCCTCTACTTGTGTTAAAGTGGCCCTAATTAAAAATAACACTTTTCAACAAATGTAGAGTATCATTCTCTCATCAACAAGTAGTTGGAGCTGGGCAGGGGTTGGAGGGTTTTCCTTCTGCTGTTTGGGAAAGACCCTTTTTTATTCAGGCAAACCACCTGCAAATTACAAATTAGGTGTTAGAACTATTTCTAAGGCTGGGGAGGAGCTCAAAATTGCCAGGCAGGTTATTATAAATTTGACTACTTTACAAAACAATGAAAACAAATGACAATACATTACAACAAACTTCATCCTTCAGTTGAAACTGGTAATGCTTGTTTAGTTCACTTCTGATTGATAATTTCTGCGGGGGCTGAACTACATAAGACTCTTGGTGATCCAATTTTCATTTTAGGAACTAAATTACGAAAAGAAAGGAATCCCGTTAGAATTTAGTAAATGGATAGAGTTAAGCTGCAGTTCTAAGGTAGCTTGCATAATGGACACCCTGGTTAATAAAAAGTAAAATGTGTTTCATCCTTTGCTTTCCCAGGGTGCTGTATTAACATTTTACATATATGTGTGTGGCATTGCTTGTATTACTATGTTTTGAGTATTTTGAAACAGCCCTTGGGCTATTCAATAAACTTGTTTGTTTGTTTGTTTGTTTATGGGGTACTTGGCATAAGAGTTCCCTGCAGTTTCTCAGGATGTTGCCTTTTCTCCCAGCTTGGGTTATTGTCTGTCATCTATTAATCGTCATCAAGTCCTCTCCTCTGATTTCAAAAATTGTATGAATTGCCCTACATAGGAATAGGCAACTTCCTCTGCGTGGTACTCGTCCAAGATCATTAGTTCTGTTGTGTCCAGGAAATCCTCCTGCTCCCTAATATGCTGAAGTGTAGCTACTCTGGACTCCAACTGCTGTACTTTCTCCTCCAAGAGTGCTACCAACTTGCACTTGGTGCATGTGAAGTTCTCCACTTCTGTAGGCAAGAAGAGAAACATCCCACAAGTGTTGCATGTGACTGCAGTAGTTCCCTTGGTGTCCATATTGAGGTCCACCTCAAAGCCATGGCCGGAAAGAGGAGCAGGACAAGTTCAGCCTTCAGTCACTGAGAACGAGAGGATGAGGATTCTCAGGAGACTGATGGAGAAGGATCATCCTCCACTCTTTTTTTCTGCCTGACTTCATACAGGATAAATGCAGGAGTTTATGAATGGTGAAATTGGAAGAAATGTCAAAATGCCCCAGAATAATGAAGAATCAGTCTTTACTTATAACTGGAAACTGGCAATGGACTAGCAGCCAACTGATCCCAGACTGTCACTGGTCACTGGACCACTCCTTTGAATAACACTGATCTAGGGTCAAATGGAAGGCTGGATGGGATACATGGATCACTGGAGCAGGAAGATGCACCCTGTGGGAATGTGGGGGTAGTGGTCATGCAGGGCATAGATCTATATCCAAACTAGCACTTTGGACTGGTTGCAGAAATGGACCGGCAGCCAGTGAAGCTGTTGCAACAAGGGAGTTGTATGTTCCCTGTAGACAGTTTCAGTTAGCAATCTGGCTGCAGCTCTTTGGACCAGTTGAAGTTTCTAAACACTTTTCAAAAGCAGACCCATGTAGAGTGTGTTACAGTAATCTGTCTGGGCTGTAATGAAAGTTTGTGCCACTGTGACCAGATCTGAAAAAAGTTAACAAAATATATGACTACAGGCACATCTTGATTTACATTGAGGTTGCATTTCTAGTCTCGTGATGTAAACTCATAAGTTTATTGCACAGGGCTTGGAGAACGGGAAGAGGGTGGAATGGAAGGGAACAGGAGGAAACGCATATTATCGCATGAGAGAATGCCTCTGGTGCCGCTGAAAGTCCATGTATTCCAACAGAGCTGAAGTAGCTAAAATTAAGTTTTATTCCACCCGCCATAAATTTTAAAGAGCTTTAAAATTTCAGAGCTTATCTCTTCCAGGCTAGGGAAACTCCTCCTTTCCAGACAATAAGCCTCTAGTTGCTCACCTCCTCGCCTACCTTAGCAAGCAAAGGATACTCCTTCCAGCCCCATCAAGACTCCAGGATTCCAGTTTCTTCATCCTCCTTTCACACACTCCTCTCTAAGCAGGCAAAATAAGCCTCTTCTGTTCAGCAACACTAAGGCTATAGTTGCTTTCTTCCTCATCCCACTTAGGGTTGCCATGTCCCACTTTTAGGTGTGACAATCATGGTTTTTCAGCCCTGTGAGCATTCCGCCCTAGTTTTGCAATGGTGTCCTGGGCCCTGACTGACTGAGGCCTTCCCCGCCATATTATTTTTATTTTAGTTTTTTAAAAAATTTTACAACCTTGCCACCATTTTGGAGGGGGTTCTGGGCCATGGGGGTTTCATATTGGCTTGGCCCCACCCTCACACATGAGCAGGGTCGGTGGCGCGCCATCACAGGCACCAGGAGTCCCTCCTCTACCAGGAGATGCTCCTCCACATGGCTGAGAGGAGAGGAGGCTTTTGTGGTGGCCAGCTCCTCCTGGCAGTGCTGGCCTGGCCAAGGCCCTGGAGGCCCATGGCGCTGCCAGCCTCCTGGCCTCTCTCCAGGCAGTAGATGCAGCCTTGAAGGAGGAGAGAGCCCAGTGACCAGCTGCCCCAGGCCCTCTTTCCTTTCCCCATCCATTGACCATTGGTTCTTCAAGGTGAGTGTTGCCTTCAAGTCTTTCCAACTTATGGCAATCCTAAGGGTAACCTATCATGGGGCTCTCTTGGCAAACTTTGTTGTGGGGGTGGTGGTTTGGGAAAATGTGACTTGCCCAACTTGGTTACGCAATGGGTTTCTGTGGCAGAGAGGGATTTGGCTGTTTGGTCTCCAGGGCTGTAGCTCAGTGTTCCTCTCACCCACTTGGTCTCCTCCTCCTCTCCTTCTTTCTCCTTCTCCTTCTACTTGTTTCTCCTCTTCCTCCTCTCCTTCCTTTTCTGCTCCCTTTTCTCCTCCTCCCCTTTCCCCTTCTTCTTTTTCTCCTTCTTTTTCCTCTTCCTCCTCTCCTTCTGTCCTCCTCATCCCTCCCCTCCCGGGAGGGGGGAATACTGGAGCGTGGAGGGCTTTCTGGGGCCTGCCTTGGCTCGGAGGGGCTTCCAACTGCCAGCGAAGAAAGCGGGTACCATTGACTGCCTTTTTTTGAGGCTGAGAGAGTGTAGTTTGCCAAAGGAATTTG
>NC_056525.1:127500449-127527637 GCF_019175285.1 Sceloporus undulatus
GTGGAAATGGCCAGTTGTATGTGGTGTTATTTAGGGGAGAATGGTGAGATGGGGCAGATGTTTATCCTGACAGCTCTTCATTTCTTGTATGATGACTTCCAGCCTCTTGGCTCAATTTACTAATGCCTTATTTCCAAAACAAATAAGAAAGTGTAAACTTACATCAAACTTCTGTCGAACAGAAGAAAACTTTTTCTTTCCTTTTGGCTTCCCAGGTTTTGTGGCAGACCCTCCTGTCCATGGCAAAGATCCAGCACCCTCTGGAACAGGAAACAACAAGTCAGAAATTTGAAATGAATATAAAAATCCCTGACCAGTCTAAGTACTTTTTTTTCTGCTTCCATTTCAAAAAGTCATCCATCTTCAGCATCATCCCCCAACTGTTTACTATAAGAGCTAGGGTAATTTATATGCTCAGGCAGATATTTTTATTTCTACTCAAGCTATATCCACTCACCGTACAAGGGGGATGTCATGAGTCACATTAAATACATGCTTGCTTTTCTGCCATAGATTACTTTGTTTGTTATATGCTGGTATGTGTTCATTTTCTGATTTTTATTGTGGACAAGGATGGGACATGCAGTGAGCCTGGGAGCAAATTGTTGTTGCACACCTTTAGCAACAGAGTAGGGAGATGGAGCAAATCTATTGCGAACAGCTCCAAGGTCATTTCCTTGCGAAGGTTGGTGCCAGCAACCAGGAAAAGGGGTGTATTGGGAACAAGCAATAGAAATTGAGCCCACCATTTTAAGTATGCATTATTAACACTTGTGGTTTAGTTCTGACAATAAATGTCCCTGGAGCACATCTCTATTTACAGAATAAAGGTTTTCCGAGTTTTTCACCCCTGAAGCCTACATTTTTGAACTGAGTGTAGAGGCAGTAGCCATTTCTCCTTTTCAGAACCATGCCAATTTCCTGCTCTCTTGTAGCCCCATGTGAAATGACAACATCAGGACAGAAATCCTCCAGATATCTCAGAGCTGCTAGAATTATTTCACACCTGGCAATGGGAATGTAGCCAGATGTTTCTGCAACTTTGCCTGCTTCCCACAAAGCAAGAAATGGACATGTGGGGATGGGAGGTCTCAGAGGCTGTCTTCTCAGTTACAGAGTGGTATATCGCTCAGCCTAGTATGCTACACTAAGCCATACAGGATTGCACCCAATAAATGTCAGCCATTCCATTATAAACATAAAATATAAATAAAGGCAGACCAGACCTATCCAGTTAAAAAGGCTGGAATGTTCTCATAAAGATACAAAGTACCACTTCCCACTTTCTCTTTTTGACTGTACACAGTTAAAGCTCTTCATGGCAGTGGTGGTACATGACTTTAAATAACACAGAGGGTCAACCTGTGGCACAGATGGCACAAATGAACACAGGTTTGTGGCAGATCAGGATGGGAATAATAATAATTAATAGGATTTATTTATATTCCCAATCACTGGGAATCCGGGCGGCTTACAACAGAGGGGATAATATACAGGGTTCCCTGCCCTCAGGCTTACAATCTAAAAAGACACGACACAAAAGGAGAAAGGAATGGTGAGGGGGGAAGGGGATCAGGGTCAGCATTCTTCTCTCCCTCTGAGGCCTGGACCAAGGCAGATGGACCGGAGGGAGGGCTCTTTTCCTTAATTGCGGCCGGGCCCGATGGTGTTGGGCCTGTCCTTTCACTCTAAGGCCAGAAGATGACAGTTGGAAGGAGGGAGGAGAGGGCTCTTCCTCTTCAGGCCCGATGGTGTTGGGCCCGTCCTTTCACTTCCTCCCAGGAATAACAGAGTATGGCCATGACACAGAGGTAGGTTAATAGTCCTGCCTTCCTTTCCTGTGCTGTCTGTCTAAATGTACCTCAGCTCAGAGGACCAGGAAAAATCGCAAGGCATAGGAGCATGTGCACTTTCATGAGGGTATGCAAACATGCCCCACAATAATACATTTTCATATTTTTGACTTTAATTTTTACTTATGGGAACTTGTTCCAAACACTGTCACCATCTTCCTAGTGCAAAATATAATGATGTTCTGAAACTGAACATGAAGCCTGACACTCTATGGAAGCAAGGGGTGGCCTTGAAAAAGTGCCCCAATTGAAAACTGGGCTGAGGAGAACTTTGGAGAAATGTGCAACCTCCTGGGTTTGTACCACACTACCAACAGTAAATACAGCAAAAAATAAAATAATAAATTGCTATGGACTGAGAAAGAAAAGATGAGACTGACAGTGGGTCTCAGCAACCTCTGGTTATAAATAGGCAAAATGGGCCCTGAGATGTCAAGACATTTTTACAAACCAGTATGCATGGTGTAGTGGTTTGAGCATTAGTCTGCAGCTCTGGAGATAATGGTTCAATCCCCACTCAAGCATAAAAACCCACTGAATGGCCTTGGGCAAATCACACTCTCTCAGCCTCAGAGATGGCAATAGCAAACCCACTCTGAAGAAACTTGCTAAGAAAACCTCATGATAGGCTTACCTTGGGGTCTACATAAGTAAAAAATAACTTGGGAGACACACAATGATAAAAGTGCTAACTTCTGCTACTGATCACCCTGTCTTCCAATGTTTTTGCTTGCAACAGAAGTGGATAAATGTATTACAGACCTTTTGGTCCATGGTTTAAATGTGTGTCATTTATTTAGCTGTTCCAACTGGAAGACAGGGTGATCACTAGCAGAAATCAGCATGCTGGTTTGTAAAAATATCTATCAATGCACAAACCAAGTCACTTCTTCACTTGGGTCAAAGAAGGAAATTCGAATCTTCTCTTGCCAGTTCCAAGAAGAATTTTAATCACTTGCACAACTGGCTTGATTGCTATTTCATGCCTAATTCATTGTTTGACGATCTTCTGAAGAATGTTTCATGTGTGTCAGCAGACAAATCAACCACACTAGACTGAGTTAGAATCCAATTTTGTTTCTGTAAACATTCAAAGACTTGTAGCTTTGCTTTTAAATTAGGATTTATTTATTTTTAAATGTAGTCCCAAGCATTTGTTGTTGCTGTTAACCCTGACACATGGCAACCGTGCGGATGGGACATCTCCCAAACTATTCTCCATTGCTCTAATTAGGACCTATAAATTCATACCTGTGACCTCTCTAATAGTCTATCCATCTAGGGTGCAGTCTTCCTCTCTTTCTGCAGCCCTCCACCTTTCCTAGCATTATTGCCTTTTCTAATGAATCATGCCTTCTCATGATTTGTCCAAAGAATAACAGCCTCAGTTTGATCATCTTGGCTTCCAGGGAGATTTCAGGCCCGATCTGTTCAAGGATCCATTTGTTTGGACAATTCTAACTTTAGTGCTCCGCTGTATATCTTTACTATTTAAGATCTTTTCTAGTTCTTTCATAGTTGCCCTTCCCATTCCTAGTCTTCTTTTGATTTTTGATTCCTTCCTTATCAGTGTTTCCTTCCTGATCGACTTTTTATCCAAGGTACAGGAATTCTTTTACTATTTTGATTTCCTCATCATTTAGGTTGAATGTATGTAGTAGGTCCTCTGTGGTCATTATTTTTGTTTTATGTTCAGCATTAAGCCTGTCTTTGCACCTTCTTTGACCTTCCTTAGCCAATTGGGAACCATTCTGTTTCTCCACAATTTTTTCTAACAGTAGCCTCTTGCCCTAAGTACAGATTTTTCACCAGGACTATCAGATGTGGTGGCACTCCCATGTCTTTAACAGCATTCAACAGCTTTTCATGATTTATGCAGTCAAAGGCTTTGCTGTAGTCTATAAAACAAATACTGATTTTCTTTTGGAATTCCTTGGTGTGCTTCATTAGCCATTGTATGTTTGCAACATGGTCCCTAGTGCCTCTTCCTTTCCTGAATCCTTCTCTGGAACCTCTCTTTCCACATATGACTGAAGTCTATGTCACAGAATTGTGAGCATAATTTACCTGTGGGAAATTAATACTATGGTCCTATAGTAGCTGTAGCCTTTTGTGACTCCTTTTTTGTAGAGGGGATGTATCTTGATTGAGTCCAATCTGTTGGCTACAGTTTTGTTTTCCATATATGTTAACATGTATTGGTTAACACTAGAGTTTTTCAAACATTTCTTGAAATCAAAGGGACTTTGCTGTTATTGTTAGCCTTCAAGTCTGTCATGCAAACCAGCAGAGATTATATACCCATAGCTCAAGAGGAGAGTAAGGCTTGGGAAAGAAAAAGTCCCAGTCCTATGAGGGGCAAACAGGATTCCAGTTCGGTGAGCAGGGAAATCTTTCACTTTTAAATTGGCTGACCTGCCCATAAGGCAGGAGATAATTCTTAGCAACTGGTAAGGGCAAGATGAAAACCAGCATAGTGTAGTGGTTTGAGCACTAGACTGCAACTCTGGAGACCAGGGTCCAATGCTCTGCTCAGCCATGGAAACCCACATGGAAAGTCACACACTTTCAGCCTCACAAAACCCTGTGATTTGCTTTAGGATTGCCATAAATCAGAAATAACTTGAAGGCACACAACAACAAGGGCATGATGGGTATGTGCAGATAAGGGCATACCTTCTGAACTGCTGTTCATCAGGAGACAATCCAATTCCTACAGAACCTTTTGTCTAAATTAAAAGGAAATAACTGTGTAGATTACAGTGCTGGCAACCCCAACCAAAGACAGAAGATAAAGGTATGTGTTGGCAATCTGAGCTTTGTTCAGTGAAATAAAAAGTAGCCTAGTAATAGAAAAAATGAATTTAAATCTCTAGGATTCAGGATTGACGCTACAGTCCAAAGGTCAAGATAAACAATACTGAAGCAAATTTGCAGCCTTATCCTATAAATGTTTAGCTGGAAATAAACAGCACTCCATTCAAGAGAGCTTACTACCAAATAAGCATACTGTAGATTTGCAGCCTTCAGCTATTTACAACCCTCCCACACAATTGCTGAACTAAAATTTATTTTTGTTCTCCACTTGCATGATGCCACAATTTACTGTCTGTTTGCTCCTGTCCCTTTGCCCATTTATGTAGGCATCTCTGCTTTTGTTGTTGTGTACCTTTAAGTTGTTTCTGTCTTATGGCAACCCTAAGGTGAACTTATTGCAGGGTTTTCTGGGAATGAGAATGTGTGACTCACCCAAAGGTCACCCAGAGGGTTTCCATGGCCAAGCGAGAAATTGAAACCTGATCTCCAGAGTAGTATTCATACCACTACACTGGCTCTCTTACCTTTGCCTCCCTGGTTGTTTGCCACTTCACTGCTCCTTGTTTGCTTATCCGAAGTCTGATACCATGCCTATGTGTAGCGAGTTGCTTTTGGCAATTCTCTAGGACACAGAGACACTTCTTGAGTTTAATTAATTCTTACCTACTTTCTTAATTGTTAAGGTTTTTGCCCTCAGCTTACATATTTATTCCATCACTACTTTCCCATGCCCTGACAAACTGCAGCAGGGCAACAAATAATTGTTTTAACTCAAAATCAGAGGGGGAAGATAATTAGAGGGACAAAGGAGAACATAATGAAGTGGCACACTTCTCTTTGTCTGACTGAGCAAAAGGGAGTAAGTGCTTGGATAACATTTTAATTTTCACAGTTCACCCATCTGCTATTTTGGTGGAAGGAGGTAAAAAGCCAAACAAACCTGAACTGGCTTTCTTTATCATAAAACTTTTTATCACAGAAAATTAGCAAAGGTAGTTCTCTACACATTAGCATGGTATCAGAAAGGACAACATAAGACTGCCAAGAGACAACAGGGTACACAGTAAGCTCCATAAGAGTTTACAATCTGTTTTGCTACATAGGTTCCTTGACTCCATGATTGCAAAAATAAAATTTATAGAAACCTAATGATATTGCTGCTCAAATAATCAGTTACACCTCAGTGAATTGCAAAAGCTACATGTGAATTATGTAGCCTGCTTTTTGTTCTTATTGATTAATATGGAACCATTATCATACAGGTAGGGTTGCCATACCTCAGGACCGCCAGACCGGGACAAATGTAGGACAACATTTTCAAATGTAGGACACTTTCCCCCCCCCCCCCCCTTTTTTTTTTTTTAAGGAGGCCTCGGTCTCCTCAGAGGCCAGGAAGGAGGGCCACTTTTTTATGTAGGACACTTTTTTATTAAATGGAGGACGCCCGTGCCCCTTCCTACATAAAAAGTGGCCCTCCTTCCTGGCCTCTGAGGAGACCGAGGCTTCCTTAAAAGCCAGGAAAGAGAGGGAGAGCCAGCTGCGATCGCCGCCGGCTTCCTTCTTCTTCCCTGGCCTTTAAGGAAGCTCCAGCCTCCTTAAAAGCCAGGAAAGAGAGGGAGAGCCGGCTGCGATAGCTGCCGGCCTCCTCCCTCTTCCCTGGCCTTTAAGGAGTCCCAGGCCTCCTTAAAGGCCAGGAAGGCGCGCGGGGCCGGCTGCGATCGCTGCCCCTGGCCCCTGCTGACGCCTGGGAGGCGCGCACAGAGGAGCCTGTCCCCTTTGGCCAGCTCGCCAATGGCCGGCTGGCAACAAAGCAGGGGACGAGCTCCTGCTTCAGAGGCCTGCGCCTGGGGCCGGAACCAATGCATTGCTGGGGGCTAAACCGGACCGTGACCGGGAGGGGCCCCCAAAAGCGTGCTTTTCCCGGCGGCCACCAGGTTATGGCATCCCTACATACAGGCTGCTTTAGAGAATACCATGACCAAATCACAGATTCTTGTCCCAAGTTGCTTAAAGCCTACACTTCAATTCTAGGAGAGGAGTGAGACAACAGAGACAAGGGCAAAGGTGTAAAATACAAGATAATGGTGGGGTAGAAGAGTAAAGTATAATGAGGGAAGGAAGTAAACAAATATAATGAACAACTAAAAGATTGAACCTAAAATCTGAAAAAATAAACAGGTTTCAAACTGAATTCTGAAGGAGAGGAAGAAGTAGCAACATTCAGGAAAAAGTTCAAGGTACTGAACAGTTATATGTGATGTTTCTTCGTCAAAGGCCTTCTTGCTCACTTATAATATTGAGATTTATGGAAACTGGCACAGGAAAATGTAATAGCAACAGAATCCTGCATGGCAGGGGATTCAACTGGATGCTTCTTGTGGTCTCTTCCAACTCTATGATTTTATGATTCTCCCCCCCTTAACTCCCAGCACCTTGTCACCCCACAAACATTTCTTTCAAGTGAAACTCACTTCCAGTAATGAAGCAGTGTAGAGAGAAAAACGTCTGATGTAAATACTAATAGGATTTATTTATATGCCGCCTGATCACTGGGAATCCAGGAATAGAGGGGACAATACAGGGTTCCCTGCCCTCAGGCTTACAATCTAAAAAGACACGACACAAAAAGAGAAGGGAATGGTGGAGGGGAAAGGATCAGGTCTAGCATTCTTCTCTCCCTCTGAGGCCTGGACCAAGGAGGATGGACTGGAGGGAGGGCTCTTTTTCTTAATCTAGGTCAGGCCCGATGGCGTTGGGCCTGTCCTTTCACTCCCTCTAAGGCCAGAACATGACAGTTGGAAGGAGGGAGGGGAGGGCTCTTCCTCTTCAGGCTCGATGGCGTTGGGCCTGTCCTTTCACTCCCTTTAAGGCCAGAAGATGACAGTTGGAAGGAGGGAGGGGAGGGCTCTGTTTCTGTGAGGTGCAATTCAACATGACTTTAAAAAAAACTAAAATGATACAGAAATGTTAAGTGGTCCAATACAGGATGTAATTAGCTTTAGAATTAACCCCTGTGTAAACACACCATACCTATCTCACCTATACCCCAGATGCATTAATTTTTTTATAGCTGACTTACCAGGTGCAGAAACCAAGATTTGGCATCGTGTGAGAATAGCCAATAAGAAGTCATTGTGAGAGTGGACTGCCCAAAAGAAAAAGAAACAAAAGAAAAAGTTCATACAAATTAGTACAAGCATTTTTACAAGGTAACATGTGCCTGCATTAGCATCCTAAAGTTGTATATCCTTTGATCAGTCTATGAAATACTGTGCATGTCTGTGCAAATGCAGAACTAGATATTGGGTACCTCATAAGAGTGCCAGCCTCTCTCTTCTAAAAAGCCCACATAGCCTATGAACAATGTTTCACGAAATCCTCAGAGCCAAAGAAATGGCTAAATAAAGTCTCACTTAACCACAGTGAATTTTTATTTCCCTGTAGCTTCTTACCCATCCCTGGCCTGCCTACAGGTCATTGCTGAATAAATATAACTGAGCTTCTGTTTATAATATGGTAATACAGCCACCCCCACTCCATATCACTCATTAAAATAAGAATACTAAAGGCAAACAAAATTACTAAGAGACAGCTTTCTTACCATTGTCTTGTGTGAGGAGTCTCCGAGCTTCTAAGTCAAACTCTTCTTTGCTGATCTTCTGTTTAAACCACAGCTTCAGATTAGCCCAATATCTGTACAAGATATCAATAAAGTACTATCAATAATGACTATGCCTTTCAAAGGCTATCTTTTCCTCTTAGACCCTTGAGGAGAGACTATCACATTGTTTCACAGACAGTAAGAGGACTCTTAGGATTTACTTAGTCCAAGGGTGAGAAGAAATACAATTGCTGCTGATACATGTCAAGCTGAGTGTGAGTATCTTGGCTTTCCTGGGCCTAGGAGCATTGATATGCTCAATTTTTTATTCTATGAGAGCCTAGGAGCAGAGAACAGCAGTTAGGAGCTTTATCTAACAGCATCATTCCACTGCAGAAGGGCTGTTTGACAGAGGAATGGCTGCTTTGTTGGAGGTCTTTAAATGGACATGGGATCTCCCAGGAGTGTTGTAGCTATCTATTCCTGCATGACAGGGGGCTGGAATACATGGCTCTTTCAATATCTTCCTACTCATATGAGTCTATGATCAGGTTGTGTAAGTACTTTCTGCAGCTTCTTTGAGGCAACTGCAAATTGTGGTTTTAAAACCATGCCTCTACTGGTACCAGTTGTGTAGTTTTAAAGTCAGCTTTCAAATGAGAATATATAATTTGGAGGATTTCTCATCACTCCTTTCTTTCTGACTGCCTACAGCTACACTGGTTTTAGGGAAAGGCACTCCGTGTATATTTTGTAAGATCAATTTTGATGTTGGTGTTTTAATAATGCATGTGGGCTTGTTTTCTTCACATTAAGATGAAATTAGCAAGACATTATCAAACGTGGATTTGAAAATAGAACATTGTCAATGCATACCTCTGTCAGTCATTGTGAATATTTAGAGTCTGACAAGTGGTATTTTTCATAAACGTATATGTGGAGTGTTCCCTTTCACTGTTCCAGTCAATGAGCCATGACGTCTTCCATTTTTGCTCCCTCTCATCAAGCCCTTCCCCTGTAAATCAACAGCTGACAAACCCTGCATGTTAGGTATGGTGAGTTCTTACCTCTTAGTTTTTTCCTACAGATTTTTTTGTATTTCTACAATCCTTGAGATTCTCCCCAAGAGTGCTGATATTTTTTTCTCTTGAGTGTGGTGCTATTTTGGCCAAATGAGCAATAGCTCTCCTGCTTGAATACTGGAAATGGCAGCAATAATATCAAAATCCCTGATCAATAGTAACTCATATTTGTATAGACAGGTTGTCCTGGTATATGAGCAGTGACAGGAACTAAATAACTAAAATCTGGATTTAAGTTTTCTATTCAACTATTAAGTAAATGAGAAATCGTGCTGAACTTCTACAGATTTTATATTCCCCACATGTCTTTTAATGCATGCAAATAGTTACAGGAACCTTTATTTTTGGTCATTATTTAGAGTTTTATACTTTAGATGAGGGATTCCCAACCTTTTTGACTCACACACCCTTTTTAGAATCAGTTTCTATGGAGGAGCCCCTAAGAGGCCTACCCTATGTCTTACAAGTTTAATGGTGTGTAGGAGTAGTGTTACTTTTTGTTTCTTATTCTTTAATTTCATTAAATCTTTCTTTCTTTCATTTACCTGGAGCAACCGCAGAGCACCTGGGAAGTGAATGCAGAGCCCTAAGGGCTCCATGGAGCACAGGTTGAGAAACGCTGCTTTAGATCATTTTAAAAATATATGTTTTTAAATTAAGAAGTAATAATGCAGTTTAGAACTTCTTTGCATCCAAGTAACTGTCTTGTCTCCTGTCCCAGGAACTTGCGACTTTTGGGGGGAGCCAGATGGGAATCCCTAAACTAAAAAAAGGAGATGTAAATGAGATGAGATTGTATATCATTATTATTATTATTATTAAGCTTTATTTATATAGCGCTGTAAATTCACACAGTGCTGTACATATAATCTTTTTAATTAGACAGGGAATGGTGGTGGGGAAGGGGATCAGGTCCAGCATTTCTTCTTTCCTTCTGAGGCCTGGACCAAGGCAGATGGACTGGAGGGAGGGCTCTGCTTCTTACTCAAGGCCAGGCCCGATGGAGCTGGCCCTGCCTTTTCAATATATTGGGAAAAGCAACAGAAGGGATTTTAGATGTTGAGGAGTGTGGAAAATGGGGGGTTAAAAACAGCTTCATGAAGCTGTTTCTTTCTCTCCCAAGCTAAAAAAAGGGGACAAAAGGCATGAACAGACAGGCCAAAATAAAGCTGCTTCGGGTCACTTTGGAGATATTCTATTTAAATGATGCATGCGTCTTAAGAGGCCACAAGCTGAGCCAAAGCCACACTCCAGTCCTAAGGCCAACTTCTGGCCTCTTAAGATGCGTGTATCATTTAAACAGCATACCTCCAAAGTGACTCGAAGCAGCTTTATTTTGGCCTGTCTGTTGGGTCCAAAGTCAAGGTGACCTACAGAACCAATGGCATTTTTCAACAATAATATGATAAGAATTTTACTGCAGGCTTTTAATTTAAATAGCAATTAAAGATAAATATAAATAAGTGTTTCCCCACTTCTTCTTAAAAAGATTAGTATGAATTTTAGTCAATAGTGACATTAAGTAACATTAAAATACAGTAACATTAAGTGCACACAAACTTTCTTATGTATGATAGGTCATGGGATGCAGTAGCCAATCTGACTGGCTCCATTCCAAGCCAACATTTTCAATTTGCTCTGGCAGTCAGATGCCAGGGCTCTGGTAAACAAGATAAACTGGAAATCTCTCTACCTGTACCTCTACTCTGTTCTTAAAATCACTTCCTTGTGATGAGTGGATTCATGTCCTTTCAGTCCATGCTCAAGAGATACTCTTTCTGTCTCATTAAAAATAGTTTCAGGGAAAGATTCCACAACTTCTTTTGTAACTTATTCTACTGTTCAACTGAACAACAAGAAAAGCCAATACAGTACAGCTTTGTATAATTTCAATCATGGTGACCGATGCAAAAGAGGACATGGAGCCAATGCCTGGAAAAGATACATAAGAGGGCATTTTATTAGGCACAAATTCCCATGCAAAGCTGCACTTGCCAAACAGTTGTTGTTATGTACCTTCAAGTCATTTCTGACTTATGGGAGCCATAAGGCGAAGCTATCATGGAGTTTTCTTGGCAAAGTTTGTTCAGAAGGTGTTTCTCCTTGCCTTCTTTTGAGGCTGAGGCAGTATGACCTGCCCAGGGTCACCCAGGGAGTTTCCACTGCCAAGCAGTGATTTGAACCCTGGTCTCACAGAGATCTAGTCCAACACTGAAAATGTCTCCTTTTCTTTTCTTTTTTTTATAAAATTAACATTTTGCAAGTTAAACTAATGTTTCTAAATCTGAGCCATTACTATTTTCTTAAGTTAGCCATAATGAGATACCAGAGAACATTTTCCCATAGCATTGTTTTGGAACTCAGAATCTTAAGATGTTTGGAACTAAGAATCTTAAGCAACAACATTTTCCGAAGATGCGTTCTTGAAAGGTGTGCGTGTGCCTGCAAGCGCACATATCTATTCCTTAAAGATGAAGTGATCTGCTACTACAGCACTGCATGGCACCACAGTATGCAAACATGGGTGACTTAGAACAATACTTTCTCAGCAAATGCACCCAAAAACCTCTCCTCTCCCTATGGTTTCTTGATGACATCTTTGTAATTTGGCCACGTGGAAAGCAATCACTTACAAAGTTCCACCAAGATTTCAACAACTTCCACACTACCATCAAACTGAACCCGAACAATCCACACAACAAATTCACTTTCTTGACACTACTGTGCAACTGCACAATGGACTTCTAAGCACCATGCTTTGTCAAAAACCACTAATTAGTACACATACTTACACGCCTGCAGTTTTCACCAGAATACACTATCAAATCTATTGTTTACAGCCAAGCCCTCTGATACAACCACATCTGCTCAGACCCATGAGATAGGCTCAAACCTCTTGGATTTGCAGCAGGCATTTCTCAAACTACATACTAACCTATGGAGGTGAAGAAATAAATTGACAAGGCAAGACTAATATCCAGGAACCATTCACTTCAAGACAGACCAAAAACACCAAATGACAAAAACACCCCTAGTTGTCGTGTAAATCCCTAGCTGAGATTACTCAAAAATTTTATCAGTGAGCTACAACCAGTTCTGCAAATTAACACAGTCCTCTCACAAACTTTGGAAGGCAGGCCTTTATTGGCCTATAGACAGCCTCTAAATCTTAAACAACTACTTACTTATAACAGGACACACGGCATGGATAGTAAGCAAGATCCTGTCATGAACCCAGATGCCAACTTTGCCCTCACATCTACTCTGGGAGCAACATTACAGCAGCCAATAACATCACCCACAACACCAGAGGTACATTTACTACTTGTTCTTCCTCCAATGTGATGTATGCCATCCTATGCCAGCAATACAGTACTTCTCTACACTCAGCATTGAATGAACAGGATAGCCTCTATACAAGAGAATGGCAAAGAAAGGTTTACAGCTAAACATCAAGAAAACAAAAAAATTGACCACGGACGACCTACATAATTTTAAAGTAGACGATGAAGAGTTTGAAATAGTTCAGGATTTTCCATACTTAGGCTCAGTCATCACTCAGAGCAGAGACTGCAGTCAAGAAATCAGAAGAGTAGGACTTGGAAGGGCAGCTATGAAGGAACTGGACAAGATACTGAAGGGTAAAGATGTACAATTGAGTACCAAAGTTAGTGTTGTCCATGCCATTGTACTTCCCATTTCTATGTGTGGTTCTGAGAGCTGGACAGTGAAAAATGCTGATAAAAAGAAAATCAACTCATCTGGGATGTGGTGCTAGGGAAGAGTGCGGAGAATACAGCGAGCAGCAAAAAAGACAAAATGGGTTCTAGAGCAGATCAGGCCCAATGACTAATGACTAAACTGAGGCAAAGAAAGGACTCACCGGGGGGGGGGGGGGCAATAAGATAGTAAGTTGAAGGCAATAGAAGAGGGACACCACATTCCAGATGGAGAGGTTCAATCAGAGAAGCCACAGCCATGAATCTGCAGGAGCTGGGCAGGGCAGCTAGGGTTGCCATAATTGTCCACTTTTACCGGGGCAAAATGTCAAACAAATTCGAGACCAAACTGTAGGACAACTGCAGGACAAAACTCAGCCCAAATTGTAGGACATTTAAGAAAAATGGAGGACCTTAAATGTCCTACATTTAGAGCTGAGTTTTGTCCTGCAGTTTGGTCTCCAATTTGTCCTACATTTGTCCCTGGTAAAAGTGGACAATTATGGCAACCCTAATCCCTGGGCAGCTGAGGATAAAGGGACTTGGAGGTCTCTCATTCATAGGGTCACCATTGGTCAAAGTCAGCTTGAGGGCAATTAACCAAAAGCATATTTAGACAGCCGTAGGAGTGAGATGGGATGTAATAGGATCCAGAAAGATGCCAATCATGACCGGCCTTGCCCTAAACCTTCACAGGGCTGGGTGAGGTGGTATATAGGTCTTTCAGATTTTTACAGTGGCTGGTTTGCGTTGATGTGTGACAGCAATAAATCTGCCTTGTCAAAGTCAGTCTGAACAGGGTTCAAAACTCTCTCTGAGAAGATTACTTGTGTTACATATGCAGTGGTGCGGAGAGTGTTGTATTAATATATGCAGTGAACCATGAAGCCATTGTCCTTGTTCATACCTCTGATAATGGAATTTGTGGCTATAATCCAATTCAGGTGTTTTCTTTCTACCTTTCCTTTGTTCAAGGACCACAACCTGCAAATCCCGTCCCGTATATCCAGAAAGGGTGGGATGATCTGCAACTGATTTGGGGGGTATTGCAATTTTTAATGTCAGATTTGTGTCCATTTCTTTTCTGCCTCGAACTTTTCCAATAGTCTTTCCATTACCTCTGATGTCTTCTGCTGGTATTACAGTGCCATCTCCAGATCAAGTAGGCTTTATACCTGAGCATTTATGATCACTCTGCACAGCATGCAAAGAAGTGGGTTTACATCCACAAAACTCTGTGCTAAAATAAAAACTAGTTACTCTTACAAGTGCTGCCACATTTCTTTTGTTCCCTTCCTTTTGCTGTTCACTGCAATCTAGTGTCCAAACTAAGGAGCATCTGAGATGGACTAAGGAAAATAATAATAATAATAATAATAATAATAATAATAATAATAATAATAATGTGGGAAATAATAACATATCTTAAACTAAGGAGCATCTGAAGGGGTTGAAATAAGGTGGACTAAGGAAATTATTAATAATAATAATAATAATATGGGAAACAATCACATATCTTATCACGGCACAGACATAGCAAGCAGACCCTCTCCCCCTGAGCGTTCTTGCGCCCAGGCAGAAGGGGAGTGCCCCGGGCGACTCCAAAATCGAGGCCGGGGCTCAGCGGGACCCACTAGGCCTCTCCCGCAAGTGCGGCCCATCGCCTTAACTCACAGACGGGGAAAGCAAGGGAAGGGCCTGCTGTATCACTCACTGCTTCACATTCTCGCCCAGAGCCTCACTCAGGTTCTTTTTGGCCACCTCCAGTTCGCTCACGTAAGTCGCCATCGCAATCTCAGTTTGCCGCCCGCCCGCGCTGGTTCCGCCACACTGAGAGGGCAACGGCAACCTCGGAACCAATCCTTGCAGCCTAAGTTGCTTTTTTGCTTCGCTGCTCCCGCCCGCAAAGCTCCCTCCCATTGCATTCTGGGATTCGAAGTTTAATGGGGAGCATCCTCAGCCAGAGAGCTCTGAGCCTCGCAGTGTTGCCAATTTCGGGCGTTTCTCCCGGAAATTGGGATATATATGTGCTTTCCGTTTGATTTCCGTGTCTGGCTCTATTCCGGGGGGATTCAGGGACTTCTCCAGCCCTGAGAGGGAGAGGCTGCCAGAGCAACCAATCCTGTTTGGAGTCACACTAAACTTTTTCAGCCAATCAGAGAGGAGAGTGGTCGCCCCCCCCGCCCTCAGGAAAAGCTCACACATGCACAAACACACACACACACACATATATATACACACACATACAGGTATATATATATATATATATATATATATATATATACACATCTCTACCCCATAAACACAAACACGCACAGACATTACATCTTATATTCTATAACTATACACACACATACAGATATATATATATACACACACAATACAGATATATATATATATATATATATATATACACACACAAACATACAGATATATATATATACATACAGACACATACACATACATATAACTATATATACACCCATAAACACAGTCAAACACACACACATACATATATATATATACACACACATACAGATATATATATATTTATATACACATACAGACACATATACACATACATATACATATATATACACCCATAAACACAGTCAAACACACACAGACATACATATACACACACACACACATATGTCACAACAAACTACAATTCCCAGGATTCCCTGGTTTGACAAGGGAATTGCCTCCAGATCACAGCCCCAGAGAAAGAATCTACACAGTATATCAATGTTGCCAATTTAAGTCCACTTCTTCAAGTGCATTTGGATTTAATAATGATAGTAATAATGGTGATGATGATAGAGAGATCTTGCAGCACCCTTGGGACTCACTGAAAGAAAAGTTGGCAGCATGAGCTTGCCTAGACTTAAAGGTACTTCCTCAGATGCATGGGAATTGTAGTTTATTGTGGCACCAGAGTTCTCTCACAAAACTACAATTCCCAGGATTCCAAAGCACTAAACCAGGGCAGTTAAAGGGCTATCAAACTGGATTATTTCCGCAGTGTGGTTGTAGCCTAACATGTTTCTGTTTAGCACAAAGCTTCCTGGACCCCCTTCATGCCAAAAGAAATATCTTAAAAGCATTAGAAGGACTGAAAGATTCTTTGGTTGGTTTTAATGGTAATTTTGAGAATTGAAATAAATTACAATTCTTTTTTATTCAAGTATGTTTACGTTTATTTGCAGAAGATCCGCCATATTAACATTATAGGGACTTTCCAGGGATTTAATTCCGGGTAACATTGGGGGATTCTGGGGATTTTGGTAAAACATGCCGGGGAATATCTTAGAGGCTTGTTGGCAACACTGCTCTTAGGTTTCACTGAACTACAAAGCCCAGAAGGCAGCAGAAGGCAGCCAAAGATACTACACTTAGGGCAAAAAACTGAAATGCATAGATATAGGATGGCGGACACCTGTGACCTGGCTTAAGGAGACAACATGTGAAAGGGATCTAGGAGTTCAAGTAGACCACAAGTTGAACATGAGTCCACAATGTGATGCAGCAGCTAACAAGGCCAATGCGATTCCAGGCTGCATCAATAAAAGTATAGTGTCTAAATCAAAATAAGTAATAGTGCCACTCTATTCTGCTCTGGTCAGGCCCCACCTGGAATATTGTGTCCAGTTCTGGGCACCACAATTCAAAAAGGACATTGAGAAACTGGAGTGTGTCCAAAGGAGGGTGACTAAAATGGTGAAGGGAGCTGAGTATGTTTAGCCTGGTGAAGGTTAGGAGGTGAAATGATAGCCCTGTTTAAATACTTGAAAGGATGCCATATTGTTTTCTGCTGCTGCAGAGACTAGGACCCAGAGCAATGGATATATTACTCATTCATCCCTCTATACTTGCAGCTTAGATATTTGCTGATTTGTTAGTTCATGGATTTGATTAATATTTATTTATTTATTTATTTATTTATTTATGGTATTTATATCCCGCCCTTCAGCCCTAAAGGCTCTCAGAGCAGCTTACAATTATTATTTTAACATGTTCTCTCTAGGAACATCTAGGTCCTCCAGTGTTACTCAATGGCCAACTTTAACTAAAAGTTGCACTGAAAGGCCTAGAGAAATACTCCACTAGGCATTGGCAGCTCCTCCAGGGCAGTGCTATAAATAATAATAAAATAAAAGTTTTATTTTTATCCCGCCCTTCTTGCAATCAGGGCGGTGTACAACATTATACAAAACATAATACATACAATAAAAAACATTTACAATTAAAAAATCACATTAAAAACCAATTCTGGCCAGCTTGCCACTGTTGTCAGAGGGGGGGAAGACTAACTGGAGCCTGTGTCCGGGAATGCTAATTTGAACAAGAAGGTCTTTAATCCCTTCTTGAACTGGGCCAGGGAGGTGGCCCAGCGGAGCTCTCCGGGCAGCGAATTCCAGAGGGTCGGGGCCAAGGTGGTGAAGGTCCTCCTAGATGTGGAGGCCAATCTTGCCCCTGGGACCCTCAATAGCTGCTGCCCAGATGTTCTGAGTGTGCAGGGCGGATTATATAGGGAGAGGCGGTCCTCTAGGTATCCTGGGCCCAAGCCATTTAGGGCTTTATAGGTTATAACCAACACCTTGTATTGCGCCCGGAAACGAATAGGCAGCCAGTGCAGATCTTTAAGCACTGGTGTTATATGACTGGCCCTGGATATGCCAGTGACCAGTCTGGCTGCCATATTCTGTACCAGTTGTAGCTTCCGGGTTTGGTACAAGGGTTGCCCCATGTAGAGCGCGTTGCAGAAATCCAATCGAGAGGTTACCAGAGCATGTACTACCATTTCAAGGTCCCTCTGGCCCAGGTAGGGACGCAGCTGGCGAATCAGCCGAAGCTGATAACAGGTGCTCCTGACCGTCGCGTCCACCTGAAATGTAAGGTGGAGTGACGAGTCAAGAAGCACCCCCAGACTGCGCACGGAGTCCTTCACAGGAAGCGTGATCCCATTCAGGACAGGTGGAACCACCGCCATTCCTGGACCAGGGGAACCTATCACTAGTACCTCCGTTTTCTCTGGATTCAGCTTGAGTCGGTTTTCCCTCATCCAGCCCATTACCGACTCCAGACAGGCCACGAGAGGAGAGACGCCATCCTCAGTCACTGCATCAGTCGGAGACATAGAGAAGACTATTTGGGTGTCATCAGCGTACTGATAACCCCGCGCCCCATGTCTCCGGATGATCTCTCCCAGCGGTTTCATGTAAATGTTAAAGAGCATGGGAGACAGAATGGCCCCTTGAGGGACCCCAGTTTTAAGGGCCCTCTCATCGGAGCACACGTCTCCCAGCTGCACCATCTGGGACCTCCCAGAGAGGTAGGACCGGAACCACTGGAGCGCAGTGCCCCCGATTCCCACCTCTGCCAGGCGCTCCAGAAGGATACCATGGTCTATGGTATCGAAAGCCGCTGAGATGTCCAAGAGCACCAACAGGGACATGCTTCCCCTATCGATGCCCAGACAGAGGTCATCGACCAAGGCGACCATGGCCATCTCCACCCCGTAGCCCGCCTGAAAGCCGGTTTGAAATGGGTCCAGATAATCCGTTTCGTCCAAGATCGATTGAAGCTGGATTGCAACCAGTGTGTGGCAGATATTCACCCCGGAGGAGGACCTAGAGATTCCTCAGCTAAAAACATGGTGTTTTTGGTATTTGTGGTTTCCCCACATTCATGGGGGTCTTGTGCCCCTGACCTATGGAGGAACAACTGCAGTGTTGCCAATTTCAGGGGAATTTCCCTGAATCCAAGGAATTTAATTACTTTCTTTTGGGGGTTTGACTGAATAATAAGGATTGGGGAGTTTTGGGGATTTTGGCAAAACATTCTGGGGAATATCTTCGAGGCTGGACAAGTGTGATATATATATATGAATACATGCCATATGTGCCATATATATATATATGTGTGTGTGTGTGTATACACACACACACACACACCTGCAGAGCAGGGTGTCTCTTCAGGCTGGAAGCTGAGTGGGTGTATATAGTATGTACACACACACAAACACACACACACATATATATAGGGTGCCTTTTTAGGCTAGAAGGTAAGCTGAGAGTGTGTGTTTGTGTGTCTATAGCGCTCAGCTTCTCTCGCAGCCTGAGTGCCTCCGAGTCATCCCTGCTTCATGGTGGTGTTCTTGACAAGCTTCTCCAGAGGGGTTTGCCATTGCCATTCCATGGCCATGCTCAAGATGCTATAGACTAACATAACCATAACATGCGAGATCTTTGCTGGCCAAAGGAAGCTGTGATCAGAGGTATTTGTTTACCTTTTTCATTCGTTTTTCTTTCTATAGTGCTTGAATGGGGGCTTCCACTCTGATGAAACGTATCATATTACTAACCCCAACCCTGACTCCACCAGAGCGCATCTTCTTGAATTCTCTGCAGGTGTACCTCAGGGAAACAGATTGACAAAGTAATGAATCGGGGAGCATAAATGTGTACAAAGTTAAGGCTTTCCATATATATATCTTTGTACTGCATAGGAAAGGATTATGGTAGGGATTTTTTAGAATTCCAGTCAGTGGAGAAAGAGCCATCCATTATTGGTTAATTCTTGTCCTCTTCTCTTGCCCAGGCTAGGCAAGATTTATTTGCAAATCGCCTAAATGATGGTCCTCATCTCCGCCTGCTTCAGCGTTTTGCCGTCCCAGGAAAAGGTCATATGTCTGTCTCCTCTGCTTTCCTCTGACTTATTATTTCAATTTGCTGGCGGCCTGCGTCCCGTTAATTATGGAGATGCAGTGTTCTATCAAAAATGTTTCAAAAAAAGGAAGAGACGGATGTTAGGGTTTTTCTTCTCCCTGCTGGAAGGTGTGATGCAAAGCAGCATATTTGGTGTAAACACCCTGTAGCCAGAGTAGTATTAGTTTCACTTTAATGAGGTTTTTTATTATAGTGGATAGTTTAGTGGTTAGTGGCAAAACCCAACGAAAACAGTTCTAAGATTTGTAGGACACTTTTTGATTGATTATTAGATAGTTTCATTGTGTAGTCAGGTAATTGAAGAGAGATGGCGATACTGTACTCCTTCTATGTAGTTTTGTAAAAAGACAGTTTTTTTAAGGTACTATTAACTTTTTAAGGTGGGAAGACGGGGATCCGTGAGACTCAAACATAAAAGATATATCTCCCAAGAGCCCAGAAGTACAGTTAAATTTAACATAATTGCAAAATTGCAAAACAAAAACAGTTAATAACAACAACCCAAGATGAAGAGTGTATGGAGTGGGTGTCCCACGCCTGAAGCGAGCCTATTAAATGGTGATCTCTCAGGGTGTGTGTGTTAAGGGGAGGGGTTGAAGCATTATTACTTGTTAGATTGGTTAGGGAGCAAAGATCTCATATAACTTAATCATAGAATCATGAGTGGGAAAAACTGCAAGGGCCATCCAGTCCAACCCCCGTCCATGCAGGAATCTAAATCAAGCATCCCCGACAGATGGCCATCCAGCCTCTGTTTAAAGACTCCAAGGAGGAGACCTCCACTACACTCCGAGGGAGTTTGTTCCACTTTGAAAGCCCTTATGTGTCGGAAGGGCTCCTAATGTTTGAGGTGGAATCTCTTTTTCCTACAGTTGTGCATCCATTGTTCGCGTTAGTCTCTGAGCAGCAGAACAAGCTTGCTCCCTCCCAATAGACATCCCCTTCAAAATATTTAAACAGGGGCTATCATATCAATAATCACCTCGTAACCTTCTCTTCTCCATACCTTCTCTTCCCTTTCTCTTCTCCAGGTTAAACATAAGACCAGCTACCACGTAGGTCCATAACCAACCTCGAGGTCAAATGTTGTCCAACCCAGAGAACCCTTCAAACCATTTTAGTTGCCCTCCAGTTTTCTTCTCAGTTTTGCCTCCTCCATCTCCTCCTGCACTCCAGTTTCATCTCCACAACACATCCATTTTGACTTGATGGTTGGCCCACAACTGGACATCCATATTCCGTGTGAGAGGCCTCACCAAAGCCAGAATAGAAGTGGCACTATTAAATTCCCTTGATCTAGAACCCAGGGTAGGCAACCTTTTTGAGCCCGGGGGCCGGATGCTGTCCCTCGACACAATGGGGGGGCCAAACCAAATAATAATAAATAATTTTAAAAAATTAAATAAATAAATAACTGGGACAAATATAGGACAAAATTTTCAAATGGGGACACAAAAAAAAACAAAAATTGCTGATTTTTAAAAAAATGTTAATATAAATGCAATGTTTTTGGAGGCGTCTTATAGAATTGCCCCCCTTGCCCCTGACCCTGCGCGCGAGAATAGGCAAAAGGCCCAGGCGGAGCAAAGGTCGGCGGCAATTGGGGCAGGACCGGGCGGGGGATCCCAAGGCCTTGCCGGGCCACATCGGCCCCGCGGGCCGCAGGTTGCCTACCCCTGATCAGACACTATACTTCTATTGAGTGCAGGCCTAAAATGCATTGGCCTTGTTAGCTGCCATTGCACTGTTGACTCAGTTCAACTTGTGGTTACTTGGACGCCTAGATCCTTTCACATTGTCTCATTCAGCATTGTCACCGTCTATATCATTGCATTTCATTTTTGCCCTAAGTTGAAGTACCTCTTACACAACATTTTCTCCATGTTGAATTTCATATTTTTCATTGTGTTAAGCTTTGTTAGCTTTTTGGTGGTGGTGCCCCACACCAGCTTTCTTCTAGCTATAGATTCATCCCCGTGCACATATTCAGGTCAGACAGCGAGGTATTCAGGTCATTTTGAATTTTATCCTGTCCTCTCTGAGGTATTTAGTTTTAGATTAGCTATCCCCCAGAATTGTAGTGGCCTCCTGCAAAAATTTGATAAGTATGCCCCCAATTTGGCCTCCAGTCAAAGAAAGGAAAGAGTAAATTGGAGGATTTCAATCTGTAGATAGCTTTAAGAACCTTCACGAATGGGAACAGATGAAGGAAGTAAGAGAGCGTTAAGGTAGGTTGTTTTTTGGTGTTCATATAAGACGAGCATTACTCAACCAGCCCGAGTCCACGGTGGATTGCAAGTTCAAACCCAACGCACCCCTGGTGGCCCATTGCCTTAGTGCCCGAGGCAGACTGTCCAGGCCATATGCATTCATGGAGCGTAAACGAGGGAATGGCAGCATATGGTGGGCATTTCCGGTACTCGTGATCAGGCACTCCTCTTTCTTTCTCCTCTCTCTCTCTGGCGCCCCTAGAGATTGTCGCCCCTCGGCCCACTTAGTTTGTGGCCTATATAAATATAATATGGATGAGCCAGAGCCCGGCCGCGGTTTCCGTGGACCCCCCCCACCCCAAATTACAGTGTGAACCCCCATTTTTTTTCCATGCCAACTATAACCCAGACCCCCCCCCGTTGATCCTCTTCTCTCCTCCCCCGTTGACCCCTTGTGTCCACGCGACCACTTTGGAACACACTGTTATATACAGGAGTAAGGGTGGGAAAGGAATGGTTAGATTAAGAAAGAGCGTTTGACACCACTTGGCGCATTTTTAGATTGCGGCTCATTTCCATGTAAAATGGTCAGTTTCCCCCCCCCCCCATCTTGAGAATTGACCAAAATAATTAACAGTTGTTAGTGGGAAGCCTATTCTTTTCAAATAGGGCAGCCATCATATCACGAAGATTAGTAGGGTGGACCTGCCGGTGGAGAGAGAACTAATGGATGTTGCTGGGGAGATTGTTGGAGCGCCACCAGCAGTTGATGCTGTTGAAATTCAGGTGAACGTAGTTATGGTTTGCTACTCCCCTTATTATTCCAGAAGCTCTCTTCTCTGCTGGTTCTTTTTAATTCTTATGTATTATTATCTTATTCTTATGTTGATTGAATGTGAATCAGAGTCACTTGATCGTGTGACTAGTGGTAAGGCCCACCGAGTTGATTGTGGTTTTCCTTCTTCCTTGTTTTGCTGTCATCCCAGGATGTGGTTGTTTGTTCAGGCGTGGGGTGCACGTTGAAAGAATGAGACATGAATTCTTCTTATTTCGTCTTATTCTGTACCGCTGACTCAAGTTCCTGGGCACTTTTAAAATGTCGCGACTGCTCCACTGTGTGAAAGTAAATGAGTTTTTAGTTTGTGAGTGTAGTGTTCATGACCAGAGTTTTAGTGTGAAAGAAACTATTTTAGGTCCCCACATGCTTGCTTGGAGTAGCGCTGTAAAGGGTTTTTAAACTCGGGGCATTTTTCCTTGATGTTTCAGACGAGACATCTTGGTATAAATTGCCTGGTAAGCTTACTCACTGTTTGTGTTGTTTTTTTTTAATAATGTGCAAGTGTACGATTATGTCCCCTCTGGGGACGTATTTTGCCTCGGGGTGGAGAGCTGATGTGGGAATGTGTTCGTCTATGTAAGTGATAGGAGAATTGAGTCACTTGATGAGTCCTGGATCGGTGGTTTTCTTCTCCTGTTCTGGTATTTGATTTTCTTCCGTCTGGTATGCTGCCATGAATGGAATCATGTTTGTGTTGGCTCCACCACCCATTTCAGGAATTCCTGCAGATTCTAATATTTTAAGCGTGTAGTTCTGTTTTCCAAATCCTCCATCTTGTTTGAACATATTCATTTGTTCTAAATTCTGTATTCAGGTTTCATCATTAGAAGTTCCCCTGTTCAAGAGCCATGTTTAGCTTTTCTATATATCAGAGCAAGATGTGACTGGAAGAAGACGGTATCCTACATACAGACATAGCCTAAACTCATGGACACTGCGTGCTCACTAAACCCTGATTGGCTGATAAGTTTTGCTTACTACATCACATGGTTTTGTTTGCTATCGTAGCAAAACTAAATTCATCTAATTTGCTGTTGCTTTCCCTCAGAATGTGTTATCGTTGTAGCGCTGTACTCCCCCTAAGTCCCAGAGAAAAATGTCAGTAGCAAACCGAAAAGAACAGGCCTTAAGGCGATATTTCTGATTCAAGGGGAAGGGGTGAGGTGGAACGGATCCCCCACGACAAGCGGGACAATGTAGTTGTAGGCCTTTCTCAACTCTTTTCTTGTAATTTTACAATCAGCAGTGAATACACTGTGTCAGAAAGCGGTAGAGTTTCCTTCTTTGGAAATTGGATGCCATCTGTTGGAGTTGACTTTGGTTGTAAGGGATGGCCTTTGGGACCCCCTCCAACCTATAACTCTATGATTCTGTGATACATTGACAAAGAACATTTTGAAGGAAAACTGCTCCTGGAAAGACTGAATCAGTTTTAAAACCTGTTTTCTTATAAATTGGCCTGACATTAAATAATAAATACACTTCTAGTATTCCCCTCCACCCCCCCTTCTAAGTCTGTCTGTATAAGTAATCATTTTCAAGGTAGCATGTGTGTATTTGTTTCTGATGCTCCAGCTGAGCCTGTAGCTGCTGTTTTGTTCCTTGGGTTGCCTGGACAGCATTCATTCTCTGTTTCTCTCCTGGTGTTTTGTTTGGTCTGTTGCAGAGGCTACTGTCAGGACTGGGCAAAGTGTGCTTAATTATCTCCATATTGCAGCTTTGGCTTTCTCAGCTAATGGGTTGTTTTCATCCTAGCAGAGTCTTTTCTCCAGAGTCTTTTGTGTAATCAGCAACAGATGTGCTGAATCATGAATACTCAAGGAAGTTTTGTAAGTTTTGCAGCAAGCAAGAATGTTAGTAATGTCTTACAACCAGCATTCTCTATTGTAGGCACTCTGCTTGAGGTCCACAGAACACATGCCTTTTTAGAGGGAAAGTTTGGGAGAAGTGAGGTGCAGCACTGAAGAATTCTCCATTTTTTTCATCTTGTACTGTGTTCCATGATTGACTGATCTAATGTGTGCATGTATCTGCTGACTTGCCTCTGTTATTGATTTCTATATGAAGTGAGCAATATGGTGTTGAAGCTGTTGGTTTCCACTTGTGTCTCCTTCAGCCTTTGCACTCCTTGTAGCCCTCCCTTCCTAATTGCTGCTCCTTCAGTTTGCATACCCTTTCTTCTGATAAATGATTCAAGAGTTTTTTTATTAGTATTTTTGAAATTTACAAAACAAAACAGATTTAATATCTTTCCATACATACATGTACTTTTTTTTTCATCTTTCATTTTTTTTTACAAAAAAATCAGAATACACCCTCAGTGCACCCAAAATTTTGACTCCTGTGGAGGTAATTACCATCTTCTTTTCTTAATAGATTTTTAATAATTTTTTTCCATTTCATCAAAAATCGTTTCTTTCCATAATCCTTTTTTTTCTTTCAATTTACTTGTTAATTTGTCATTAATTTGCTACTTCCAAACTTCTTTATACCAATCCTCTCCAATTTCACATTTATTTTTGTTTTCCAATTTCTTGCTATAATTAATTGGCAGCAGTAAACAAATTTGTTACAAAGTTTTTTTCTTCTTTTCCATTCTACTACATTGTATATACAACAATATATGTTTGGTTTCTATATATCTTTATTCATAATATTTTCTATCTCTAATATTACATTTTCCCAAAATTTTTGTACGTATTTACATTGCCACCACATATGTATAATATCCTACTTCCCTGACATCCTCTCCACAACAATATTTTGAATATCTTTGTTTATATTATGTAGTCTCACTGGTGTCAAATACCACTTCCAAATCAATTTATAATATTTTTCCTTAATTCGCACCGATAATTTTGCAAATGTCTTTGTTCCCAAATCTATCCATTCATTATCACAATTTTTACATCCTAATTCATCTTCCATATTTCTTTTAAATAATTTGATTTAATTTTTCCTCTTATTTTCCATTAATATTTTTATAATTTTACTAGTTATACCTTTCATATTTTCATTCTTTCTTCCATTCTTTTTTCCTTTCTGATATTTGTTTAAATTGTATTATTTTTTCCTTTTTCTATATTTTTTTTTCTTCCAATTTTTAAACCATTGTTCTATTTGCATAAAATGTAACCAGGGCATATTTTATCCCCTAACGTTTTTCTTTTATATTTCTTTCCTATTTTTAATTCCATCCAATTTCCTATTTTATCTGTTTTCTTTCCTTAATTCTTTATCTAATAATCTTTAATTTTTGGGGAAAGATTTTTCCAATTATTTGGTCGTTACATTGAGTTTTCACTCATTAATCCTTTTTTATATTTATTCCATATTCAATAATTTTTCATAAATGGGTTTCAATTTCTTAATTTCTTTCCTACAATTCTTTAAAGAAATTTCTCTATTTTCAATCCTATCTCGTTTTCCCCCATTTCGAACCAATCCAAATCTGGACCCTCAGCATACCTCTATACATATCTTAAGTGGTGGCTCATAAGATCCTTTTATTAGGAGGCCTAACCCTCTTTTTTCTGAGACCGGACCAAATTGTTTATTTAATCTACTTCTTTTTCCATTACAATATACATTTAGTAACTGTTGCATTTACTTAATTCTACTCTGATTTTTTAGTGGTATCCTCTGAATAAAAAAATTAGTTTGGTAAAATTTTCATTTGATAATGCTATTCTTCCAAACCAGATAATTGAATTTTCCTTATATCTACTAATTTTTTTTCAACTTCTTTCCGTAGACTAAAAATTTTCCCTTCCCTTTTAGTCTTTCAGTTATATTAATTCCTAAATATTTGTTACTTTTTATGTTTATCCCCAACTTTTTGTTTCATAAACCCAATTCTCTTTTTTTGTTAAATTAATAACACTCATTCTGATGTATTCCAATAATTTGAAGCCTGTTATCTCTCCAAATAGATTCAAATGTTCTTTAATTTTTGTCTGTCTTTTACTCCGCTTTCTACTGCTGCCTTTATGATGAATTCTTTTCAATTTTATTTTCCAGCATAATTTTTTTTTTCTTCTTAGCCCCAGTTTGTACTTGGGTAGTGACTGCCTATAAAACCCCAGTGCCGTACACAATATTTCAGAGGAATGAACTGGCAAAATGACATCTGTATATTTCTTGCCTAAGAAATCCCTATGAATTTATACAGGTCACCATAAGTGAGTTGAGAATTACTTGAAGGCAGGTCACCACCTCAAAGCTCTTAAAGACAAAGAGAGATACAGTTGAGGTCTGATGCAATGGGAGGGATGGATTGGTAGCTTGGATATTCCCCTTAAAAAAGCTAGCTTAAAATTTCCCCGTTACAGTGCTCC
>NC_056525.1:127527662-127532328 GCF_019175285.1 Sceloporus undulatus
TGCTCCAAAGTATGAATTCATGAGTTGGGAGGGATGTTCCTATACAAAGGTATTAGTCATTAAGTGTGAAAGAAATGGAAGCTCAATATGAAAATTCAGTTTGTTTCTATTTATTTCCAGGACACCATCAATTTGTTTATCATTTAAAAGGGAAAAAAGACAGGTCTTTGCTTACCATCTAAATTTTGCTGCTGGGGAGGAACAGAAAGCAAGGCAAATAATAGTGATACAGTCTCACTTCGTTTGTGATGTGTGAAAGCCATGAGAAAGTAGTCCCCATCCCCATGGAAGGTTGCCTGTACATCTCATGGTTTTTTTTAAAGAAGCTTCCTGGAAAGACCTTCAGAAGCAAAAACTTTCAGCATGTCTTTATACATTTCTTTTGCCCCACTTTTTCTTTTCTTTTCTTTTTTTATTCTAGATAAAATGTTCCCAGACTGAGCAAAACCTAAGGCATTTTAGACCAGTCAGCTTAATTGTAGTCACAGATCAGTTATAAAGACAAAAAGCAGATGTAGCAAAAACAAACAAGCCCCTAAGATTAAAGGCAACACGCAGGTACAAAAATCCTTTATATATACATAGGTGACAGTTCACCAAAAATCATTCAGTAGGTTTAAGAGCCTGGTGTAGTGGTTTGAGTGTTGGACTAATGTTGGACTACCATTGGCAGACAACTAGTCAAGGATTGGTCAGTTTGCTGTTTTCACTGGATTAGATAGGACTGTTTGTTGTTAGTTGCCCTCAAGTTGACTTTGACACATGACGACCCTGTGAGTGAGATATTTCTGAGTCTCCTTGTCCTCCACTGCGTTACTCATTTCCTATACTGTATACTTATGCCTGTGCCTTCTCTTATTGAATCTAGCCATCTGATGTGTATAGTCTACCTCTCCTTCTTCTGCCCTCTATTTTTACTAGCATCATTGTCTTTTCTAATGAGCCAAAGTACAATAGCCTTAGTTTTGTCATCTTGGCTACCAGGGATTTGCTTGAATAGGCAGTCAGAAATCTTGTATTGAATCTAAAGATAAGATAACTTTCATTTCTGTATGCCTTAGCAGAAATGCTACTTTAGCAAATTGTGTTGTTAAAGGTCATATTTTCTATTTTTTTCTAGGTTAAAACATTCTGTTTCAGAAAATAAAGCACTGATGGTAGTTACTGAGGAGCCAGTGCTATACATCTCTCCAAAACCTTGCAAGTCATTTATTAACCACACTGAATTACTCAGGTGAGCAACCTGTTTGTTGGTGATGAGGATTTTTAGTGCTTGAGAAATTCAGAAACTTGGTGGCTACAAGCTGTATAATGTTTTCCGAGAGCTGTTCACTTATATTATATACAGTACTTAATAATTTATGTAAAGATTGTAAGGACAGGTTGCATACCTGTAACGGTATTTCTTCGAGTGGTCATCTGCGAATACATACAAATGGGTTGTACTGCGCCTGTGCAGTGCTGCTCGGAAAACTTCTAGAATCACTGGGCAAAGTTTACTCTGCAACTTTTTGGTGGTAGCTCCGCCCATCCCTTGTAAGCCCTTTGCATTCCTGCTCTTTCCCCAGTTCCGCAATTGGAGCCGTGCAAGAGACATGAGAATGAGCTAATGAAGAGCAGGACACTGAGGGGAGGATGGGCGAGATTTGTATGTATTTGCAGATGACCACTAGAAGAAATACTGTTACAGGTATGCAACCTGTCCTCCATCTTCGTGGTCTCTGCAAATCATACAAATGGGTTGAGACTGACAAGCTTAGGTCAGCGGCGGAGCGAATGTCATGAGACCCAAGCAAGATATAAGATTCAAATCAAGGTGTGTTTATTAATCACAGTAAATAGTTTGAACCCAAAAACTGTGTCAGTCATTTTTGGTACCTCAACAACAACACTGAGATTGTGCAAGACATAAGGCACACAAGTCGCAGTAGGTCATAAAGACCTGAAACCCGTAGTTCAATAAATAATAATATTGTAACATGAAAGAAGAACAACACATTAGGCCATGCAAGACCCTTGTAAACTGCATAAGTGCTGTAAACCAGCCAAATTTGGCAAAAAGGCATTCAAGTCAGAGCATGGAACCAACAATAGAAATGCAATACAATCATGTCAGCATATGTAAACAAATGAAAATGCAGTGTAATTCAATGTAATCCCGAGACCAACACTGCCCTTCCAAATCCCGTTTGGCCCTGGTGTCCAGCCTGTAGTGCTTAATAAAAGTCAAGGGCTGGGACCAAACAGCAGCTTTGCCGACATCCTCCAAGGGGACCCCCGCAAGGAAAGCGGAGGATGTTGCTGCCGCCCTAGCTGCATGGGACCAAACCCTGGTCAGGAGAGGCTTGCCCAGTAGTTCATAGGCAAGGTGGATGATACCAGCCACCCACTTAGAAAATCTTTGTGGAGACAGGGGGAGTCCCAACTTCGGTTCCGAGTAGCATTGAAAAAGTCTCTTGGAATGGCTCGAACCCGCAGTTCTGTCCAAATAGAAGGCAAGCACCCTCCGAACGTCCAAAGTATGCAAACTACGTTCGGTGTCGGTGTTCGGGTTCGAGGCCAGAGTCGGCAACGCAATGTCCTGGCACATGTGAAAGGCCAACACCACCTTAGGCAAGAAGGTGATATCGGTACGGAGGGCCACTTTGTCCTTATGGAACCTAAGGAAAGGCTGGTCCCTCTGCAAAGCACAGAGTTCACCCGCATGGTGGGCAGAGGTGATGGCCACAAGGAAGGCAGTCTTCCAAGACAAGAGTCTCAAGCCCGTTGTGGCCATGGGTTTGAAGGGCTTTAATTGTAGAGCAGGCAGCACAGCGTCCAGACTCCAAGCCGGTGTCGGTACCGAAACCGGAGGGTGGAGGTTGGAACAACCTCTCGGGAAACTTGACAAGAGAGTCCTTGAAAAAAGAAGGTTTGCCATCAAACTGGAAATGGGAACAGATGGCAGAAAGGTAGCACTTAACGGATGTGAGGCACAGCCCCGAATCCACAAGTGCCATCAGGAACTCTAGTACCACCGGAGTCGTCACTTGAGCTGGAGAGAGGCCTCTCTCAGAGAGGAACAGGTGAAATCTCTTCCATTTGGAAGCGTAGGACTTCTGGGTAGCCGGCTTGTGGGCAGCCAAGATCACAGTCTGTACCAAGCCACCATCGGCAAGCTCTCGATGTCTGGGTGCCAAACCTGGCCGTTTTGGAAGGTGAGGAGGGCCGGGTGGAACTCTCCAGCCTTTCAAGAGAGGAACTTCACATGAAAGTCCTTATACCTTTTGCAATTTTTCTTGTGAAAAGGTAATAACTTTATCATTTGCAAGGGATGAAAAAATATCCTGGCAATTAAGATCATCATTGTTGCTGTTGTTCCTTTTGGTGGCCTTCAGAATAGTTGTGGCATCCCTTAACCTTATGGTTATTTCTATGAATTACCCAGTTTCCAAAGAACTTCAAATGTGGAAAAAGGCAAATTATATTTGTTACTGAAAGCATAGTGTGTTCTATTTGTCAAAGTACTTACAACATATCTGTGATCAGTGAAGCTATTTGTTATACAGGTAATTAATGATTCCTACTGGAGTTCTGAAAGCAGAGTTGGAATGTAGTACTCTCACATATTATTTATTGTAATATATTTGGTCACATATTGATGAATAAATCCAAGGGTTCTAATATTTTGGCTACACGTAGATGTACTCAGGGATTCTTCTTGAGGCTGGGTGTCAACAAAAACTCTCTTCTAAAATGAAGTGTCAGTATCATCTCTTTATCAAGACTTTTTGTGGTTGTGTAGAAAGTTGTCTTTTACCTTTTTTGTATGTCTCTCATTTTTCTGACTTTCCAACACAGAAATAATTATACTATTGCATTTCCAGACTGAGACATGAGCTGCGAGGCTGGGTCCATAGACATGAAGCAGAAAGGACAAGATCAAGTAGAATGACAAAAAATCTGCAGCAAAAAGTTCAGGCTGTCCAGGTACACTTATGGTGCTGTCTCTCACTTTGTGCAAGACCAAGTGGCTAAGGTAGCTAATGGGCTGGAACCAGAAATATGTATGTGTGTGTGTGTGTGTGGGGGGGGGGTGATCCGTAGGACTGCCACCAGATCTTTGGAACCAAGAGATAAGTTGGGGACCTATCTAAAGCTTCCAGAAAGTGAATTGGGCTTTCATGGCTCCTGTTGACTTTCTACTCCAACCTATTTAAGATAATATTGGGATATTCATACCCTCTCCCATGCTAACATGAACTCAAAAGACTTGGTATTAATTCATATTTTATCTACTGCTGTTAACCACCTTCCACACACAACAAAGATTTAAATGTTTAAATCATGGAATCATAGAGTTGGAAGAGACCAGACGGGCCATCCCGTCCAACCCCCTGCCATGCAGGAAATCCAAATCAAAGCATCACCAACAGATGGCCATCCAGCCTCTGCTTAAAGACTTCCAAGGAAGGAGACTCCACTACACTCCGAGGGAGTGTGTTCCACTGTCGAACAGCCCTTACTATCAGGAAGTTCTTCCTAATGTTGAGGTGGACTCTCTTTTCCTGTAGCTTGCATCCATTGTTCCGGGTTCTGTTCTCTGGAGCAGCAGAAAACAAGCTTGCTCTCTCCTCAATATGACATCCTTTCAAATATTTAAACAGGGCTATCATATCACCTCTTA
>NC_056525.1:127535328-127546329 GCF_019175285.1 Sceloporus undulatus
TTTGTTTATTCATGGATTTGTTGAATGTGTTCTCTCTAGGAATCTCTAGGTCCTCCAATGCAACTCTGTGGGGAACTTTAACTAAAGGTTGCACTGAAAGCCCTAGAGATTCCTAGAGAGGACACTCCTCTAGGCATTTATAGCTCCTCCAGTGCAATTCTATGGTCAGTGTCTGTCGGACATTGACCACAGAGTTGCGTTGGAGGATCTAGAGATTCCTAGAGAGGTGTCCTCTCAGGTTAAAACATGGTGGTGGTGTTATTTGTGGTTTTTCCACATTCACTGGGGTCTTGTGCCCCTAACCCTAGCAAATATGGAGGGGCAAGTGTATACTCTTTTAACGCACTGATGGCAGGATCTCCACATTGATTTTGGAGTGTTTCCTGTGTGGTAGCTTTTAAAAGGCCTCAGTATCTCTCACAACATTGGGCAAAGTTCTTGAAAAGTGGACCTGGAAAGAGCTCCTCCTCAACCCCCACACACCTCAAAAAACGCAAGGATTTCCTTGAATGCCTTCAGACAGTTTTGAAAGGAATTTTATTCTAATTCCACCCTGTTTCGTTTAATTTCTGGATTATGCATGATTCTTTCATAACAGATCCATCTCTATAGGCCTATTTTGCCAGGCAAACAAATGCCAGGGCAGTGATGATGAGGGCACACCTTTCTTTAATAGCTGATAATAATGTGTCATATTTTTTGAAAATTATTATTAAGTATAATAATAGTAATAATATAACAGAAAGAAGTTGGCAGCATGAGCTTTCGTAGACTTCAGTCTCCTTCCTCAGATGCATTCTAGCAAACACGTAACAGCTGAAGTTATGTTAGAAATACAGCTAGAAATATGGTTATAACCTCTTTGGAGTACTGTAACACACTCTTGCATGAAGGTGTCTTTGAACACTGTTCAGGCACTTCACCTGGTTCAAAGTATTCTGGGACTGTTGACCAGGATAGGTTACAAGGCCCATATATTTCCTTTCCTACAGCAGCCTTCCTGGCTAGAATCTTAGAGTTGGAAAAGACCACAAGGGCCATCCAGTCCAACCGCAATCTGCCATGCAGGAACTCTCAATCAAAGCATCCCCAACAGATAGCCATCCAGCCTCTGCTTAAAAGACCTCCAAGGAAGGGAACTCCACTAAACTCTGAGGAAGGACTGTGTTCCACTGTCGAACAGCCCTTACTGTCAGGAGGTTCCTCCTAATGTTCAGGTGGATTCTCTTCCTGTATCTTTCATCCATTGTTCTGGGTCCTAGTCTCTGGGGCAGCTGAAAACAAGTCAGCTCCCTCCTCAGTATGACATCCCTTCAAGTATCACCTCTTAATCTTCTCTTCTTCAGGCTAAACATCCCCAGCTCCTTAAGTCGTTCCTCATAGGACATGGTTTCCAGACCCTTTACCATTTCAGTCGCCCTCCTTTGGACATGCTCCAGTTTCTCAACATCCTTTTTGAACTGTGGTGCCCAGAACTGGACACAATAACAGGGCTATAAACAGTATCGCTCCCGAGCTTCCTTTGCAGCCCTCTTCTAATAGGAAAGCATGGTATATGGAAGATCTTCGGGAAATGAAGCGGGCCGCACAATGACTAGAGCGCAGCTGGAGGAGACATCGGCGCCTATCCGATAAGACACTTCATCAGAGCCTCTTGAAGGCCTATGGTGTGGCAGTGGGTGCAGCAAAGAATTCTTTCTATGCTGCACGTATTGCGTCTGCAGAGTCGCGTCCAGCAGAGCTGTTCAGGGTGGTGAGAGAGCTTACTCAGCTGCCTCCTGCCCTGAACCCTATATTAGCACCAACTAAAGCCTGCTGTGAGGACTTTAACAACTTCTTCACAGATAAAATCTCTCGGATAAGGGCTGATCTCGAATCCGGCATTACAACAGAAGCAATAGGAGAGGCATCCAGAGCTTCTGTGGCCTCTGTTAAACTGGATCATTTGGAGTTTGTAAATACTGATGAAGTGGACAAGCTCCTTGGAGGTTTAAGGAGGACAACATGCACTCTTGATCCCTGCCCTTCCTGGTTGACCGCCCAGGGAGGAGATGCAGTAACTACACTGTTACGACTCATAATCAATGAATGCATCCTTCCAAGAGGGAAAATTTCTATCTAAATTAAAGTTAGCAGTGGTTAAACCACTACTAAAAAAACCCTCTCTGGATCCCCTGGTGAGAAATAATTACAGACCAGTCTCTTTGTTACCATTTTTGGGCAAGGTGATCAAGAGAGCAGTTGCCTTCCAACTCCAATCTGCCTTGGATGATACTAATTTTCTGGACCCATTTCAAACTGGTTTCAGAGCGGGCTATGGAGTTGAGACAGCCATGGTCGCCTTAGTCAATGATCTCCGTTTGAGTGCTGACAGGGGAAGTGTGACCTTTTTGGTACTCTTGGACATCTCAGCGGCTTTCGATACTGTCGACCACGGTATCCTTCTGGAACGCCTGAGAGAGTTAGGAATCGGAGGCACTGCGCTCCAGTGGTTCCATTCCTACCTCTTGGGTAGATTCCAGATAGTGAAGCTGGAGGGAGCTTGCTCCTCTAGGAGGGAACTGACATCTGGTGTCCCTCAAGGAGCTATTCTGTCCCCCATGTTGTTTAACATTTACATGAAACTGCTGGGAGAGATCATCCGGAGATATGGGGCGAGGTGTTATCAGTATGCTGATGACACTCAAATATGGTTCTCTATGTCTCCGACTGACGCAGTGTCTAAGGACGGCATCTTTCCTCTGAATGCCTGCTTGAAGGCGGTAATGGGCTGGATGAGGAAAAACAAACTCAGACTGAATCCAGAGAAAACGGAAGTACTAGTGATAGGCCCCAAGGTTCAAGGAAGGAAATTTGTCAGCCCGTCCTTGACGGGGTCACACTTCCCCTGAAGGACAAAGTTTGCAGTCTAGGAGTACTTCTGGATTCGTCCCTGCAGTTGACATCTCAAGTAGATGCAACGGCCTGAAGTGCTTGCTATCAACTTTGGTTGATAATGCCGACTGCGACCCTACCTGGACCGAAGGGACCTTGAAACAGTGGTACACGCACTGATAACCTCCTGTCTAAACTTCTGTAATGCACTCTACATGGGGCTACCCTTGTACCAAGTTCGGAAGTTTGAATTAGTACAAAATATGGGAGCCAGACTGGTCACCGGTTCTTCAAGGTTTGACCATATAACGCCTATTTTGAAAGATCTTCACTGGCTCCCTATTAGCTTTCGGGAACAATACAAGGTGTTGGTTATGACCTATAAAGCCCTGTATGGCTTGGGTCTGAGTTACTTGCGGGACTGCCTCTCCCCATACAATCTGCGCCGCACCCTTAGAACATCGGGCAAGAAGTTATTGGAAACCATGAACCCCAAATATGCTTCCACTTAAGGGCTCCAAGACTGTGGAACAGTTTTCCTGAGGACATCCGATTGGCGCCCTCACTAAAGATATTCAGAAAAGCAGTGAAAACTGAACTATTTCGCCAAGCATATCCAGATATGTTATAAGATAACGACTGAGATGCCCCTGAATTGAGATGCTGGTTAATTCCCGATTGTACTGTATTATGTATTGTATGGTTATTCTTAACCATTAGTTAATATGTTGGTTTTAATCGATATAATGGGTTAGAGAATTTTAATTATATGTACTGTGATTTTATTAGTCTGTAACTCTGCTTTGACCCAATTGGGAGAGGTGAGGAAACACAAATAAAATTTTTATTATTTATTATTAATATTCCAGGTGGGGCCTGACCAAAGCAGAATAGAGTTGGCACTATTACTTCCCTTGATCTAGACACCATACTTTTACTGATGCAGCCTAAAATTGCATTGGCCTTGTTAGCTGCCGCATCGCACTGTTGACTCATGTGCAACTTGTGGTCTGCTTGGACTCCCAAATCCCTTTCACATGTAGTCTTGTTCAGCCAGGTGTCCCCCATCTTATATCTGTGCATTTCATTTTTCCGCCCTAAGTGCAGTACCTTACATTTCTCCCTGTTGAAGTTCATTTTGTTAGCTGTGGCCCAACTTTCTAGTTTATTCAGTTCATTTTGAATTTTGAATTGGATACTGGTCTGCTTCTAGTCACAAGCCAAAACGCTGCTTATGAACAACAAAGCTCCAGATCAAGCTACCTAAAAGATGCTGTTCTTCCACGTGATCCTTCAGATCTTTAGGAGAGCTCTTAGCCTCCCTTTAGGCTTGCAGCCTCGCCTGCTATTTTGAATAAACTTTGAATAAACTAATAATATTATTGCTTTCCCCTTCATAGAATCATAGAATAACAGAGTTGGAAGAGACCACAAGGGCCATCCAGTCCAACCCCCTGCCATTCAGGAAATCCAAATCAAAGCATACTCGACAGATGGCCATCCAGCCTCTGTTTGAAGACCTCTAAAGAAGGAGATTCCACCATAATCTCTGAGGAGGAACTGTGTTCCACTGTCGAACAGCCCATACTGTCAGGAAGTTCTCCTAATGTTGAGGTGGAATCTCTTTTCCTGCAGCTTGCATGCATTGTTCTGGGTCCTGTTCTCTGGAGCAGCAGAAAACAACTTGCTCCCTTCTCAATATGGCATCCCTTCAAGTATTTAAACAGGGTTTTAATATCACCTCTTAACCTTCTCTTTTCCAGGCTAAACATCCCCAGCTCCTTAAGGCGTTCCTCATAGGGTACCCTTCACCATTTTAGTTGCCTCCTTTGGACATGCTCCAGTTTCTCAATGTCCTTTTTGAATCGTGGTGCCCAGAACTGGACACAATATCCTAGGTGGGGCCTGACCAGAGCAGAATATAATGACACTATTACTTCTCTTGATTTAGACGCTATACTTTTATTAATGCAGCCTAAGTGCAGTACCTTACATTTCTCCCTGTTGAAGTTCATTTTGTTAGCTGTGGCCCAACTTTCTCGTTTATTCAGGTCATTTTGAATTTTGACCCTGCCCTCTGGGGTATTAGCTACTCCCTCTAATTTGGTGTCATCTGCAAATTTGATAAGTATGCTCCCAATTCTTTCATCCAAGTCATTGATAAAGATGTTGAATAACACTGGCCCCAGGACAGAGCCCTGTGGGACCCCTTTGGTCACTTCTTCCCAGGATGAAAAGGAGCCATTGCTGAGCACTCTTTGGCTTCGGCCAGTCAACCAGTGACAAATCCATGTAACAGTTACCTTGTCTAGCCCACGTTTTACAAGCTTGTTTGCAAGAATGTCATGGGGAACTTCGTCAAAGGCCTTACTGAAATCAAGCTATACTATATCCACAGCATTCCCTTCATCTACTGAGTTGGTAATTTTATCAAAGAAAGAGATCAGGTTTGTCTGGCATGACTTGTTTCATCACTAACTGCCAATGTATAGTAAAACACACACATGACCATACAGTATGTTCGAACATGAAAAAATATAGGTGCTCCAAATGTACTTTCTGCCCCAGGGCCCCTAAAGGCCTAGCTATGGGCCTGAGTGATTCCACTAAACATTAGGAAGAACAACATGATGGTAAGAGCTGTTGAATAGTGGAACATGCTGCACTAGAGTGTGGTGGAGTCTGCTTCATTGGAGATTCTTAAACAGAGCTTGGATAGCCATCTGTCAGGAATGCTTTAATTGTGTATTCCTGCATGGTAGGGAATTGGATGGTCCTTGTGGTTTCTTCCAACTTGATGATTCTATGAAGTTCACTGTCATATAGTTTGCTTAAATAATGGAGTTACATCTTTAAGGTAGTACTGTAACGCAAATATTTTCATACTTTAAAAATCATAACCCTTGAAGATATTTGTATATATTTGTTTTTCCTCATCTATAATGTACTGGGATTTCCTGCCAATGCTTTGCTACCCCCACTGAAGTTAACAACATGGGCCCATTCTGTGTGTGTTTGTGTGCATGCATGCACCCAATGAGATTGTGTTAAATTCAGTATTTGATTTTCCTTTGTATGATTCCACATTTTCTCTAGAACACTTCAGAAAAAAATAAAGTTTCTGACCTGATGGCCCTTCCCTACACAGACAGCAGTCTTGGGTAAGTTAAAATAGATTCTTCCCATCAACTCAGTATTCTGTCGTATCGTCTCCTGTTAGACCAAGAGGTTTTCTAGAAATTTATTCTTTCCTCTTCTAGTAAAATGTAGAAGCCTTTTAAACCAAAGCCTGCTCTGTAAAGGACCTTCAAACTTGAGATTGTATCTGTGTTATTTTTCTGACTGAAAGGACTTCCAGGGAAGATGGCAGGCTGAAGCTTTCCCTTTTTGTGGAATCACGAATCTCCACAGGGAAAGACGCTATGGTGGATTTTAACTGGCTGGAGGTAAACTCTGGTCAGCAACTGACCTTCTGGATCAGGAGAAGAGCAGAGGGATTGCCATAGGACCCCATTACCCAGCAATTGCTGTGGAAACTGTAAGGACTGGTAGTGAAACTGTGTGAGAGACTGGGATTCATTATCGTGCCTGGCTGCCATCTGCAAAGACTGAAGAACTGGCATGCTGCTCTTTATGGACATTTTCTGTTTTGGCTGTCCTGTCCTCTGAACCCTGGCCCTAAATGGGCTGGGCAGAGATGATGAGAAGAGAAGTTTCCATGATGTGGAGAAACAGAGACATGGAGGGGATACCCCTCACCATCTGTTCCCATGTGCTGCAAAGCTGCTTGCAGAAATCTCCTGTACTCCCAAAGTTATAATTACTTTGACATGAAAGGGGTAGCTTGGAGGAGAGGGAGAGTCATTGGCAAAGCCAAGACCTTTCTCCAATCCTGGGAGCCCTTACCATATTAAGTCTTTCTTCCACAGCTGCAAGAGAAACGAATAGAAGAATAGGACTGGAATGGCTGTAGTGAAGAAGTTGCAGAGCAACAGCAAACACATCCTACTGGTTCTCCCTCTGAAGCCGGCTCCCTCTGTTGAGCCGGCAGACCCTGAGCTAGGGAAGCCTGAGCTCTTGGGGTCCTCTGCAGTAGCCACCACCAAGGAAGGGGGGAAAGGCAGGAGAGAGGAGAAGAAGGGAAGGCGAAAGGAAAAACTTTGCTGGCTCAAAGAGACACATCCTGCTAGGAGCGTAGGCAAGGACAAGACTGAGGCCCAGGGTGGCTAGCTCCTCCCTATATAGGGGGCTGGTCTTTGTTCTATTGTCCCTGCCTATAGGAGCAAATTGGAAGGAGCTAACCCAGAATACAGGATGTTAGGACCCTCATCTGCTGGAAATGAACGTATCATGGGTAAGTATCAATGTTTGTATTTAGTCTTTGCTTTTAACACCTGAATTATAGAAATGCTGGTCTTAACTGGCCTTCAGTAAGCTGCCTTCTTTTAGTGATTTATTTGTTATTTATTGGCTGTATTCAGTATCAACAGAAATTTTAAATAGAACTGGAAATAACAAAACTTGAAATAAGTGGAAAAAGTTTACAAAATGTATATATTGTTAACTGGAAGGGGTTTGGCTCAATTTATAATTTGTCATGTTTTTGTGGGCAGGACCTCATGTTAAGATTTTAAGAATTTTAACTCCTGCAGGCTGCATCATCACATTTAGGTGACTTTTTGTTGCATTAACCATCAGAATCCAACTGTTTCCTCATATGTCTATGTCAGCTATAAATACCTTTCTGGTACCAGAAGTGTTGAGCCAACACGGTATGTTATTTCCCAGCAGAGAAAGAGCCAAGCATCCTAACATTGGGTAGCTCCGCCCACTTGGCTCCGAGTGTTGGATGATGACTGGAGACCAGGATTAGATTCCCAGCTTGGCCATAAAATTCACTGGGTGATCTTGCCCAAGTCACATGCTCTCAGCTTCAGGGGAAAGCAATGGCAAACCTCCTCAGGACACATCTTGCCAAGAAAACCCCATGATAGGTTCACCATGTTAGGGTCACCATAAGTCAGAAACGACTTGAAGGCACACAACAGCAACAAAGGTATATGTGCTGTTCAGGTGAACCAATGTGGCTACCTGCAGTTTTCACTCACTAGATTTGTGTTCTTTTGTAATACTAGTCATATTTGCATGTATTAACATTAATTGTATTGGCTATGCAATACAATTTGCATACAGTATTTGCATACAGATTCTTATGTATGTTGTTTCGCTCTTTTTTGCATGTGGTTTTTTTTCCTGTTGTGTTTTTTTATTACATGATTGTCTCTACATTATCCACTCCTGTTCTGTCTCCTCAGTTTGAGGACTCTGCATTTAGATCATCCTAGTGTTGAGGGATGAATTGCTGAACCAATTCTTCTGTGTTTGTTTACATGCAGGTTAATGTTAAAGATTGCTCTGCTCCCTTTTTAGTGTTGTTAAAACATTAGCAGTATGGGTTCTATTTTTACATTTCAGTGTGGAACCAGTCTCATCTCCCAAAATGTTCTACACTTCCAATGAAATCTAAACCTTCCTTTCTGATACCTCTGTCTCATCTGTGTATTGATACTATGCAGATTTTTTCCTCACACTAGTATTAGAAAACTGGCTCTTACATCTCTGAAAGCCAGTTTCCACCCCTGAATTTGCTTTTCCTCAGTACATTAACCATATTTTCAAGTTATTTACTACTGCTGTGAGGGCTCACAATTTCCCCCAAAATGGTAGAAATCCTGTGTTACTAGAATCTAGCTTTGCACAATGAAATCAGAGATACAGTAAAGCACGCTGTCCAGACATCCAGATATTTGAAGAGTGTTTGTGAAATAATGATCTGTTGAATACTGTGTTCATTTATTTCATTTAATCTGTTGCCTTCTAAAAGCCAGTGGTTCTTATTTCCAACAGTGCCTTCTCCTGTATTTCAACAGGAACTCAGGGAATGGGTTACAGGTTTATTATGCTTCATTACGGAATTACCAGGATTTCTTTGATGCAATTCACAGAAGAGGAGATACATTTTATATAGTATCATTTCGCAGGGTAAGTATACTCTGTTTAGTCTTTTCCTTTTTGTAAAGTGCTTATTTAGTCCGTTCCAAAAATTTAGGATATGTTCATTTTTATCTTTTCTTAACCCAATTAATATTTCTTGAGGATGCTTAAAATCTAGCCTTTTCCCAAATCTGCATTTCTTTAAGTTTCTTGGGGAGAAAGAAAGTTATAGTCCAGGCTTATTTGAAAACACTGAATTTGACTAATGAGGAAGAGAAGTCACATTCCCCACCTCTGTGGACATGTGCATAGTGAACTGCCATCAACTCAGCATATAATAGTGTTAACTGGTTTTACTACTTTTTTCTATTGGGTTATTGGAAAGGATTTTATTATATGGGATTTGAAAAAAACATAATGTAAGATTTGTGTCCCTAAAGATGACTTAGATTTTTTTTTAAGTGTTGCATCAAGGAGACGAGAGCATTGATGACCATAGTGAGTCTTGGCTGGTTTGGTAACCAAAATTATCAATTTTGATATGAACCATGGATAAGATGAGGGGAAAACTTAGGGGCATGTAACAAAGGATCTAAAGGATGAAGCAAAAGAAAACAATGCCAAAGAACTTACAAAATGCTAGCAGGCATAACTGTTTGGGCTCACACTAAAGGTTGGATGGATGAGAGAGTATAGCTGGGTCAGACCTTACTTGCTGACTTGTATAGTTGTAATACCATCTGCTGTGGTCGTGCTACAGCATATCAGAGATCAGGTTAGCAGTTTCCTTTGACTGCAAGTTGTCACAGCGAGGTAGGGAGTCAGTTTACACAGGCAGAGGTTCAAAAGTCTTAATTTTGAACCCCAGGTTTGGGGGAAAATAAAGTTAATAACAATAGTAATAGTAATAATGTTACACAACAACATTGTGTAAGCATTGGCAGAACTGGATTTTTACATTAAGCTGATATTATGCATTTATTTCTGTAATGGAGCTTCCTTTTTATGTAATAATTCTAAATAAAATCCTAGCGCTATTTGAACAAATATATTATACAGTGTGCCCTTCCCTTATGCGGGGGATCCATTCCAGACCCATCCACCCCCTGCATAGGAGAACTAATGCATATGCCCGAGCCCCATTAGAAATAATGCGTGCCCCATTACTTCTTCCTTGCATGCCAAGGCTTCCTCCGGCGCAGTGCACTGTATTTGTTTGAATTGGGAAAAAAATTACTTACTGCACCTCATGTATTAAAGTGCACAAGCGTTAAATTACAGTCACCCCTCCTAACGCATGGATCTGAGATCCGTGGCCTTGAATATATGTGGAGGGATGACCTCCGCTATTTGCAGTGGTGTGTATGCCCTTGCCGCGCACAATAGGACGTGCTCCATTCAAGCCTATGAGGCTTGAATAAGCGTAAGCCTCTGTTTTTCCAGGGGGTCTGTAATGGATCCCTTTCAAAAACGGAGGGCCAACTGTACATTGAAATTGCATTGTATGTTCATTCTATTTCTTGTCAGCAGATGGCGCATTTCTCTAACTTTGCCTGAAGATCATGGATTTCACTTTCTCTGCTTTCAGGGAATGATCTTTACCTTGATTGGTCAGTTGGGGAGCCCTCACAAATTGTAAAGTATTTTGAGGAATATTCTAGTATACTAACCATTGGTCCACACATGTGACTCTATACAAAGGGTGTCACCATCTCCCATGTTCCGTCTATTGGGTCCTTTACCATCCCAGAAACTTAAATTATACTGCCATTTCAACACCAGGTAAAACATCACCATAGACTCTTAGGTTCTAACTATAATCTGTATGGGTCACACCATAGGATTCTCAAATATTCCTCCAGTTGGTGTTTTTATGCTACCCTTTCTTCAAGAGTTCTGAGATCAGATTACTATTCTGCTACAGAAGGATGGTGTGGAAAAGATTCCAGATCAATGCAAGAGAGGTGGCTTCTTTTCTAGGTACTTCAGGTTTGTGAAACGAGAAGGACTCAGTACCATTCTGGACCTTTACAGGGTCTACTATCTGGCTGAAGTACAGACCAACCAACTCATACACAGGCTTGCCGTACACAGATTTGAACTCAAGCAGACAGCAAGCTGGGGGGGGGGGGA
>NC_056525.1:127546429-127550998 GCF_019175285.1 Sceloporus undulatus
CTGGCCTCAAGACACTTTATTCTTCTCGACACTTTTGAATAAGAGTCTCCACCACTGGAAAGCTCAGCATACAATAAGAAAAATATGCACTTGGTCTATTTTTATTCTCCAGTTTTGTGTCTCAGTATCCCTCTAAAGGAAATTTTCTGAATGGCATTTACAGTTGTTAGAGAGTGTCTTTGGGCTGAGCCAGATGTGCTGTTCTGTTTCAGAGCTCAACTAAAGGTCTTACCTTTTGTTAAGAGGGCATGCATGCATGTCTTGCATGCTGCCAGGAAAGTTTGTTATGGGATTGACCTTACCCCCTTTATTTCAAGAATACCATAATGTTTTATCTGGTGCAGTCTCATGAGAACTCATGGGAAATTTTCTTACATAAGCCACACTTAAGTAACTGGGAGAGCAGAGATCCTAGGGCAACTCCTGTTCATATCAATAAGGCCTGTTCAGGGGAACTTCCCAACTGGCTCTGGTTTAAATGAGATCATTCTGGAATGAAGGGTTTGATAATTGTTCCTTTTTAATTTCCCAAAACCCTTTACAGAGAGGCCAAATATATTTGAGGGGAGATGAACTAAGTTGGTTTGGGAGGGGTGGGTAGTGGAAGAAATTACTTTCCCAGATACCCAAGGAACAGAAAATGCTAAGAGTAAGCAATATTTTAAACCAGTGACCTATTTCTTCAGGATTTCAGAATGTCTGTGCCTCTCCCAAACACTCCGCAAAAGCATACACAAAGTTGGGGACGGGGGAAGGGCTACTTTCCAAACAAATTGACCAGCTTATATTTTTGTTCCTTTTCCTTGCCTAGTTGCTGGGTGATTATGACAAAGTGAAGGCAGTATCCGAAGGCCCAAACTGTCAGTGCAAGTGTGTGGTGAGGCCCCTGAGTAGAAGTGCCTGCCAGAGGGTGAATGAAGGAGCATCCAAACCAGAGGATTTTTACGTGGTAGAAACAATAACGTCTGGACCAGAATGCAAATGTTCGTGTGTGGCACCACCATCTGCTCTGAACCCCTGTGAAGGAGACTTCCGGCTGAAGAAGCTGCAAGAAGCAGACAGCAAGGACTTCAAGGTATTTGCCTTCAGGCACTTTTTTATGGGTTTTAACACTCCCCACTTCCTAAATCTGGGATAGAAATTTTGTAGCCCTCCAGATGTTGCTAAATGAATGGCACCTTTCAGCATTCCTTGCCATTGCCTATGCTGACTAGAATGGGAATTGTAGTACAAAAATGTTCTTCCCATCTTCAAACAACAATGAGTTTTGGAGGACTTGTTGCTGGGGCGAGGAAAAAAGATAGGCAAAAACAGTAGCATACCTAGATCTTGTAAGTGTTAGCTTTTAAATGATAACCAGAAAGATTCCCCCGGTCATTACCTTACTGGAAATGTTATCCTCAAACTTACTTCTATAGTAATCCTAAGAGTAACTTTTCTTTGCCCTTGAAGCAACCTCTGTGGCCACTACTTGCTAGCATGTTGCAAGACACAGGTTTCTGTTTCTTTCATTGGCCACATTCCAGTACAGCTAAACTGCCTCTCCAGTTCCATCCCAGCCGAAGGGTGAGGGACTTTCTAGAAGTCTGCTGCCTTGATGCCTATTCATATTCGTCTAAGCGAGTATTTTCAGTGCAACTTTCAGTGCTCATTAAAGGAATTTCTTTGCTATAACAAGACTTGGAGAGAGCATTTCCTTGAGATTGTCCAACACAACAGCATTTCCCTAACATCGTGTTAATTTAGCAAAGGGTGACATTTCAGAGGAATTACTGTCAGGTTGTCCAGAAAGAACAGAAGAGGGGGGGGGCAGGCACAAAAGAAAGCTCACAGATGCAGCTACTGCTTCCTAGTGGCTTGGTTGTCAGTAGGTGAGAAATATTCTTCAGCTTAGTTATTTTCTGTGTATCCTTTTAAAGTGGAAATTGAATTAAATCCTTTTTTTGACTACAACTCCCAGAATCCCTTGGTCATTGTGGCTAATTTACTCACCCCAGTGCTATCTTGATCCCCCCAGGTTGTCCTTACTTTCTTAGGCAGAGGAATATAAGAAGCTATCCAAGATGGAATTGGATATTTGGGCTCCCCAGCCTTTTTACCTGCAGCCCTTTTGGGTTGGCCAAGCTTGGGATTGAGTTAGGAATCTTCTGCATGCTGACCAAATGCTGCAGTCCCACACTGTAGGCTCTCCAGGGCATGCTGGGAAACAATTAATAGAATCATAGGATTGGAAAAAACCACAAGGGCCATCCAGTCCAACCCCCTTCTGCCATGCAGGAACACACAACTGACCCCCCCCCCCCCTCCGACAGATGGTGATCCAGCCTCTGTTTAAAATCTCCAGAGAAGGAGACTCCATTACAGTGGTGCCTCGGGTTACGAAAGTAATTCGTTCCGCGGCCGCTTTCGTAACCCGAAAAGCCTTCGTAAGCCGAATTGCCATAGGCGCTAATGGGGAAAAGCCGCGTTTCGTGCGAAAAAGCGCCGAAAAGCACCAAAAATTTTCTTCGTCACCCGAAAATACATTCGTAACCCGGAACAATGATTTCCAATGGGATTTTTTCGTATCCCGAAAATTTCGTAACCTGGGTATTTCGTATCCCGAGGTACCACTGTATACTGAAGCAGCATGCCCCACTGTTGAACAGCCCTTACTGTCAGGAAGTTCCTCCTAATGTTGAGGTGGAATCTCTTTTACTGTACCTTGCATCCATTGCTCTGTGTCCTATTCTCTGGAGCAGCAGAAAACAAGCTTTCACCATCCTCAATAGGACATCCCTTCAAATATTTAAACAGGGCTATCATATCACCTCTTAACCTTCTCTTCTCCAGGCTAAACATATTCAGCTTCCTAAGCTGCTCATCACAGGGCATGGTTTCCAGACCATTCACCATTTTGGTCACCCTCCTCTGGACATGCTTGTCAGTATTCCTCTTGAATTGTGATGCCCAGAACTGGATACAGAATTTAAGGTGAGGTCTGACCAAAACAGAATATAGTACTATTACTTCCCTTGATCTACATGCCACACACACTCCCATTGATGCAGCCTAGGATCATATTAGATTTTTAAGCTGCTGCATCACACTATTGACTCATGTTCAACCTGTGGAATGCTACCAGATCTCTTTCACTTGTACCGGTGTCAAGCCTTGTGTTCCTCATCATATATCTGAGCCTTTCATTTTTTTTCTGCCTGAGTGTAGTACCTTACATTTTCTCTCTGTTGAAATTAATATTTTTAATTTTGTCAGTTTTGTCCCAGATCTAAAATAGATCTTCATCCACTTGTTGCCCTTCCACTTTCAGGACAATTAAATTGTCTACAAGGCCTGTGAGAAATTTGTTGTACCTTAACTTTTTAGCAGTATCTGACTTCTTAACAAATATCATGATAGTAGAAATCCCCTATTACTGTTGCATCTTTCCTTTTTGAATATGTGTTCATCTGTTCCAGAAAGGCATCATGCAAGTCCTCATCTGACTTGGGGGTCTGTAGTAGACCCCCACAATGATAACACTGTTGTTTTTCTCTCCCTTAATTTTTACCCAGATGCTCTCAACTTGGCTTCCAGTTTTTAAGTCATGGATCTCTTCACAGGTGTAAATATCCCTGACATAATCCTACTCCTGTCCCTTCCTGTTTGGTTTATTTCTCTGAAATAGGTTATACCCCTCTATTACTACATTCCAGTTGTGACACTCAATTGTGTCTATGCAGCAAAGATGTGGGAAAGCAGAGGCACAAAAGGACATTCCAGTCATGAAAATGTCCTAACTGGATTGATTTTGTGGTGAAAGTAAAGGATCATGGGGAGATCTTTACTGGATCTTCATTTGGATGTCATCATCCTTTACTGTAATGTAAATGTGAAAAACAGGAATGTGTGGCCTTCAGGGATTAGGAACATTTTTAAATATAGCTTTAAAGCAGGGGTAGAGAACCTTTTTTCTTTCAATGGCATTTTCTCTCTGTAATCTTGGAAAATATTGCATTCTCTCTCCCCCTCCTGAGATAGATAGGATTTTCCTGCATTTCTGCTGTCTTCTGTCTCTATTTGCATGCCATTTGGTCCTGCTAAATTACAAGGACAATAAATACCTTTGTAAGTTGGTAAACAGATCATGTGATCTAAGTGACTTCCTTAGGAAGTTCTCACTACAATAGATCTCTCCTGACTTCCCTTAAGTCTCTCCATCACCATGCTCTCTCAACTTTCCTCTGAAAGATGGTGAGATACAAACTCCTTCTTTTACCTGAACTATTCACTAGATAGGTTAGGATGTAGCTTCCATGCACATGTAGATTTAAGCCATTAGTAAAGTTTTGTTTTTAAACTACAAGCTATTTGTGTCAGCTTCAGTTCTTATAGAAGCATCTTAAGCAAGATTTAAAAGCAAGACCCTAACAGGCTTGGCTTTGATATTTTTAATATTTTTGTTTCCCTACCAAAGACTGAAGCCTTAGGAAACTTGAATTCCCCAACAAATCTATTGCCAGTTGGGCAGTCAGGAGCTAGCAATGAGTGAGGCCAGAGCCAGCAGTTGGCAGGGCTTTTTCTAGTGAC
>NC_056525.1:127551098-127584345 GCF_019175285.1 Sceloporus undulatus
CCCATATACTACTTTCTTTGCTCTGGTGCACCCATCTCTCAAACTTGATCTTCAGAATGCCATTTTTTACCCTGATCCATCCCATTTAGTCACCACCAATGCTTTCCTCATCTGATGGGGTGCTCATTGTGTGGAATTTTGTCTTCATATCAATACCTTGGAACTTTTAGCCATTATCAAGCTTTTTTGTGCTTTCAAAAGTCATCTGTAAAATGGGATAGTGCAAGTCATCTCAGAAAATACTGACATACTACCATAATATGTTATATAAACAAAGAAGCACTAATTTGTCCACTCTTCTGGATCTTGCGATTATGCTCTGGAACTGGTGCATCAGGACACCTTTTGCCATCTCCTGGGGCACCAGATGAACAACACCAGATGCACTCAATCAGGCTTATGTTCTTCAGCATGAGAAGCTCTTGTCCAGTCAAACTTTCACACTCATACCTCTGACTTGGGGGCATGTCTGAACTAGACTTATTCATGACTAAGACAAACACCTTATTTTTCAAGCCTGTAACGAAAAGATTTCTAAAAGGCTTGTGGTATCTTTATCATGATAAGGTGGTTCTTCATCCTGATAGTTTCTTCCTGTCCAAGGTGGTATCTCAGTTTTATTTGAGACAAAATGTCATACTACCTGTCTTTTATCCTCAGCCATCATCACCACTAGAGAATTTCATTGCTGGTGCAAAGAAATTATGTGCCGAAACTCAATTCACTGATGCTGCTGTACTAGACACAATGTTCTATCTACTTTGATTCACAAGAACCTGACATTTCTTCAAACACAGTTTAAAAAACAACGCTTTAAGGAATGCTTTATTTATTTTAAAGGAAGACCAGTCTTGCTTCCAGAGTGCATTCCAGCATACTTTGCTTAACAGGATTATACAGTATATGGGTCTATTTTCTTGTGAGAGGGGTATTAATCTAATCAAATTCTGCCTATGTTTGCCAACCCTATTAAATCAACAGAGTGACATATGGATAGAACAAAAATATTAATTTTATCAGAATTACTAGTGGGTAGAAAAAGAATGGAGGAACCAGAGTAGCAGTGGGATTATAGAGGAGCACTAAATTGTAATGTTGGATTCGAGGAGCTAGGAGAAAAAGCGTTCTTTTGGTATTAGGTTTTTTTTTCTCCATTGAAATCTTTCCTTTAAAAGCTGTTCAGCGAAATTTATACTCTTCAGTTTATTCAGGTATATATTCCAAAGAAAATAGTAGTGTGACCTTAGACACTACAGTTTGGTGATGCTTCACAACTTAAAATACATGCTTTAGCAAGGATAGTGTATATGCATGTTCTTGCTAGCAGATAGTTTTGAAGACTTGTATTTGATGTTCTTTGTTCAGTGTTCTAGTTAACATTACAATTGCAGTTGCCATTGAGTGGGGCCAGACATGTGTTGTTTCTTCCTGTTCTGGTCATAGTTTGTCTCTTGATCACAAAACAGTTGCAGATGAAAAGTAGGCAGCTCCAAAGCTAGGAAATGTGCATTGTACATCTGTTGCTCTGTTGACAGAAATGTGAGCTGGTAAAATAATTCATTTACTCGGGCTCTGTTTTCATGTGCTGTTAACATCACATTATTCCAGAAGCACCAGAGTCGCAGTCTCTAGAGACTGCAGCTGCAAAGTTCTGCTCCATTTGGAATACACCACACAGTTTTCATTTGAAAAGGAAACAAGAAATACCTAGTTTTCCTTTCATGGAAATGTGAGGAATAACTGTGGAGGCTGCATCATGCCTAATTGTTCATTGGGAAGTAAACATGCTTTTTCTTTCAGTTTTGATTGATGGGTGTGGCGACAAATCATTGCATGTCATAAATCTAACTACTGAATGGAATAACTTCTTAAATTTTAAGTTATGTAAATATCTTTTGAGACAGTTGCATATGTGATACCCACTTCACCCAACATAGCTTTAGGTCCATCACCACTAGAAAAAATGATTTCAAACCTTCCTAGAGGTCTGTCTTTAGACGTGATGTTTTCAGTTTACAAGCAGTTCTCGACATAGCTTTTCTGAACAGATTAAAGTGTGTTGAGTGCATTGTAGAGTAGATTGTACAAGAGAGCTGGAGTGCTTCGAGTATTGGCAGTTTCCATATCTTCCATTACAAGAAATATATGGGAAGCAACTGTGTTAGGAGTGAAGGTCTGAGTGGGAATGTGGTGCTAACCAGGAATGTAGTCGTTATACACTTCGCCACCTAAGGTGCTACTGTCAAGAATACTTCTATTTAGAAATGTATACTTGCAGGGTTTGAGCTGTTGTTCATTCAAAATATTCTGTAGTTTCCAAAGAGAGGAAAAATGCATAGGAAAACAGTGAATTGATTGAGACATGTTTGTTGAAGGTGAGTAAACAAAGGAGTGGCAGTTCCAAAGTAAACGTTTGATGTGGAAGCACTTTCTTCCTTTTGGTTTCTGTGAATTTGCCCTGAATTTTAAACATTCCACCTTTGAATGTAAAGTCGAAGGCTTTCATGGCCAGCATCCATAGTTTTTTGTGGGTTTTTTTGGGCTATGTGGCCATGTTCTGGCAGAGCTTCTTTCTGACGTTTTGCCAGCATCAATGTCAGCCACAGATGCTGGCAAAACATCAGAAAGAAACTCTGCTAGAACATGGCCACATAGCCCGAAAAACCCACAAAATTTTTTTCCACCTTTGCATTCTATCCTGGAGGTTTCTTATAGGCAAACTGTGTTAAGTGACAATCTCTTCCACTATTTTCTATGTTGCCGAAGGGTAAACACCTCCCCCAAAAAACTGAGTCAGTGCACCAATAAATGCTTTTTCTTGACATGATTGTTTTGAGGATAAAAGCCACTAAAATGAATGCATGTTGCTTTTAGAGTATATTAAATGGAGATCAAGACACACATGTCAACCAGGCTATAGCATGCAGCTTTTAAAGTGAATAATCTTTTGATCTAAAGTCCAGAAGATGTGCACAGACGTGCATAACACTTTAAAGGGGGGTATATGTGATACTAAAGCAGAACATCCTCCCACCTATATGTTCATGCTTTTATTTCAAGAAAATTCTTGGTTCGTTTGAAATGAAGTGTATTCAAGTAGAGATCGAATTATATAAGTGAAACTGTTTTACCATTAATGCTAAAGTCAGACAGCAGTTCTTTAATAGTTGAAAATTTGTTCCAGAAATCAGTTTTCTAAAGTTCTCTGTGTCTGTGAATCATACTTTACTAGAATAGAAAGGATTTCTCAAAGACCATCTATGTACTTTGTTTAACATACAAACCGTCCTTTGTAATACATCGTGAATTCTCATGTAATTGCTTTTTAAAAAATATTTGTTGAAAACGTTGGATGTGAAATGTGAAGTCGATTCAGCTGCTGTATAGAGTGTTACGAAAATGCAACAAAGAGTTACCAATTATGTGGAAGTGACAGCAGGGAGAGAAAAAATGGCAATAGTCATGATAGCAAAGAATTTTGACAGGGAGCCAGTTCTGGATTAAGGTTACTGGCCTAATATTTCTTCCTGCACCAAATTCTTGATTGTGTTGTTCTTGTTGTTAGCTGTCCTTGAGTCAACCCCGATTCATTGTGACCCTGTGGATGAGACATCTCCAAGACCCCCTATTCTCCACTGTTTTGCTTAGTTCCTGCAAATGAGTGCTTGAGACCTCTCTGATTCGGTTTGTCCATCTGGCATGTGGTCTTCCTCTCTTTCCACTTCCCTCTACTATTCTTAGAATTCTTGTCTTTTCTAATGAGTCATGCCTTCTCATTATGTGGCCAAAGTACAACAGCTTCAATTTGATAATTCTGGCTTCCAAGGAGATTTCAGGCTTCATCTATTTTAGGATCCGTTTGTGAGTCCTTTTAGCTGTCCTCAGTATCCTCAGCACTCCTCAACACCACATGTTAAATGAGCTGATCTCTTCATATCTGCTTTCTTCACTGTCTAGCTTTTTCATCCATTCATGGTGATGGGGAATAAAGTGGTTTGTATGATTCTAACTTTATTGTTCATTTTTCTATCTTTATAGGATCTTGTCTAGTTCTTTCATAGCTGCCCTAGACCTGAAACAGACAGTCAGTACAGTGCGGCTTCTGACTATTTGGGGGGTGGGGCATGCAGATGGCGCACACCCCAGAGCAACCTGGAGCGCATGTGTGGTTGGGAAAAGCCAGCCAAAAAAGGAGCGTCAAAAAGCTTCTTGCCAGCAGCCTCTTCATGTTTTCATGTGATCTTTTCTGCTATTAATATTGTTTCATCCACATATCTTTGAGTGTTGATGTTCCCTCCTCCTGTCTTCACTCCTCTTTTTCTGAGTCTAGCCCTATTCTTCTTATATTTTCTGTGTACAAGTTGAACAAATAGGATGATAGAATGCAGCCTTGTCTGACCCCCTTGCCAATCGGGAACCATTCTGTTTCTCTGAATTCTGTTTTAACAGTAGTTTCTTGTCCTGAGTACAGATTTCTCATCAAGACTGTCAGATATGGTGGTACTCCCATGTCCTTAATGTCAGGGATGATGGGAGTTGTGGCTCTTCCTCTGGCCTGGAACTCACCACCTGGTTGTGCACCACGCTGACCAGTTTTGGCCAGTTGTTGAATCTTGGCAAGAGTTGCAGAGATCTGGCTGAAGACCCTGACAAACTCTTCCTGCCTTCTCACTCTTGCCTCCACAGAAGTCTTCACCCTTCTTCACCAGGGTCTTGCTGGTTCTTGCAGTCTCACCCAAGACACCAGACAACACAGTAGTCTTATACAAAAGATCTACCTTTAATCTACTATATACACAGCTCAACTCCACTCTCTCCATACAATACTATCCACACACCAATCCACTACTACTACCCACACTTTACATTGGGATCCATAGTCATAGTTATAGTCATCTCATGGCACCACCTACTGTGGCCTGTTCCCACCCAGTAGGCGTGTACACCATTTCCATTGGTTATCCATGTTCAACCCACAATTGCTGATTTCATCATTCCAGCCTTGACCACTCAATCATTATCAGGTGTATCCAATTTATCACTATGCTCTTCTTGTCCTTGGCACTCTGGGCCTGTTAATTGCATTACTATTCTCACCTGAGTGGTTCTCTATTGGCTTCTGCTGAGTCACTTTGACCCTCACATATATCTTTTATTTCTCTACTGCATGTCCCATGCGGCTTTTTCCTTGACAATCCCCTCCGAAATAAAATATTATATGTGACTTACATCGTCATACCAACCATTTGTGTCAGCCTTTCATGTTTCTCTACTGTTAGCGCCTTTGTAAACAAATCTGCAATGTTATATTGTGTCTCTATGTACCTCAATTCAATTTCACCTTTCTGTACCATGTCTCTTACATTTTGGTACCTTACACCCACATACTTGGTTCTGTTTTTCAGACTCTCTGTTTCAGCCATTGCAATGCAAGATTGTGAATCCTCTTGTATTTCAACCGGTACTCTAAATTTTTCATTCAGGTCTATTAACAACTGTTCAATCCACTGGACCTCATTGACTATCTCATTCAGTGCTGCAAATTCTGATTCAGAGGTACTAAGCGCTACGTTAGTTTGTTTTCGGCTTCTCCATACTATGGGACTCTCACTATACTTGATGATCATTCCTGTCACTGACTTCTTGTCTTCCAACTCTGATGCGAACGAACTATCAACAAAACAATCTAGGTCTGCGTTGCTGCTTCTTATAATCAGTCTCTTGTCTAATGTCCCTTTTAAATATCTCAGCAAGTGCTTCACAGCTGTCCAATCCTCAACCTTAGGATTCTCAACTCTTCTAGACAAAGTGTTCACAGCAAACGCAATGTCAGGTCTAGTGTGGCATGAAATAAACTGTAGTGATCCTATAATGCTCCTGAAGAACGTCTTGTCCTCAAAATCTCTAGTTGTTGGCTCTGAAATGAAACCTGTTGTCATTGGAGCTTTTACTATCTTGGCACTCTGCAGTCCACACTTTTCAATCAAGTTCTCTATCTTCTTCCTCTGACTTAACAAACAATGTCCATCTTCTGTCCACTCAACATTAATTCCCAAATATGACTTCAACAAACCTAAGTCCTTTAAGACGAACTTTTCTGACAGTTCTCTCTTCACTGACTCTATTTCCTGCTCTGACTTTGCTGCCACGCACAAGTCATCAACATAAATCACAAGCACTATGTCTCCTTTAGTATATACACAGGCATCTGCCACGCTTCTCTTGTATCCTAGCTTCTCTAGCTCATCATTAATACATAAGTTCCATGCTCTGGCACTCTGTTTCAAACCATACAAAGCCTTCTTTAACCTATAAACTTTCTGACTTCCATCCTCTTCAAACCCTTGTGGCTGCTCCATGAAAATCTCTTCTTCCAAGTTTGCATTTAAGTAAGCTGTCTCAAAATCAAAATGCTTTACTGTCAATTTCCTTCTAGCTGCTACAGCTAACACCATTCTCAAGCTTTCTGGCTTTGCCGTTGGAGAATATGTCTTATCATAATTCTCATGCTGCTGTTGTGCAAAACCCTTAGCTACTAGTCTAGCTTTATACTTCATGCTACCATCAGGCATTTCCTTTAACTTGTATACCCATTTGCAACCTATCACTGGTTTCTTCTTGGGCCTTTCCACAATCTCAAAAACATCTTTGTTCACCAAACAACTAAACTCACTTTCCATAGCATCACACCATCTTTCCTGTTCTTCCCTGGAAAACGTTTCCAAATGCTCAAAACTTTCAGGCTCCTCTACCACTGTACAAGCTCTAGCCTGCGTCACAACAAACCTATCTGGTGACTTTCTGATTCTATGACTACGCCTGGGTACAAACTCTGTTGTCCTGCCTCTCTCCTCATCACTGTCTGCACTTGTACTTGCTGTTTTCTTGCTAAACCTTTTGTCCTCTGTCATCCTAGTGGTAACCGGTCTTGTCTGTGTTTCTCCATCTGAGGAACTACCACTACTGCTTGTTGAGGCTTCTGGCTTGACTGAAACTGAAACCCCTCCGTTTCCTGAAGTAGGTTCAGTCTGTCCTTGCTGCTCACTTGAGCTGCCTAGTCTCAAAAATACCTCTTTATTTGCATGCAGCTTGTCCCAGCCAGCATGTCTCTCAAAATTTGCAGACCTGGAGTATTGTATCTCTTTTCCTCTAATTAGGAATTTGTAACTGTTCCCTGAATATCCCAGGAACCTTAGCCTTTTGCTCTTAGGCTCTCCTTTTCTCCTAAAACAGGCAGGTATGTAAACATGTGCAAATTGTCCAAACACTCTTAAATACTTAAAATTTGGTAGTCTCCCATACAACACCCTGTAGGGAACATCATCAATTTCAGAATGGTACATCCTATTGCTTATGTGAATTGCATTTAGGGTTGCTTCTCCCCAAAAGCTTTCTCCAACCCCTGCATCTGCCATCATGCAAGCAGAAATCCTTTTTATCTCCTGGATTTTTCTCTCTGCTAAACCATCCTCACTTGGGCAAGCAGGATTTGTGGTCTCATGCCTAATCCCTACTTTCTGGAACCAATTATACAGCTGGTTGTTTACAAATTCTCCACCTCTATCTGTAATAATTGTCCCAACTCTATTGTCAAACCTTCTCTCTATCATTCTTACCCATTCTTTTAAACTTTGCCCAGCTTCTGACTTATTTTTCAGCACTTTTACATATGCAAACCTTGAGTACCTATCAACAATAACAAGAAAATATTTGCTTCCCCCTAGTGATAAACAATTTGCCTGGGCCACATCAGCATGAACAAACTGAAAAGGTCTTTGCGCGATCCTTTTCGATCTCTTTGCAACTGGATATGCTTTGACCTTGACTTGGTTGCAAACAGTACAGTCTAAGTGATTCTTACATTCAGCTACTTTCATATCAGGACACATGCTTATTAAATTCTTTAAACTTTTGAAGCTCACATGGCCAAATTTCCTATGGAGCTCATGAATGCAGTCCTTGTGCAAGGGAACATTATCTATGGCATTTACATTTTCTTTCTTATACCTATCAACATCCTGTTCCAAAAAATAAAGCTTATCTCTCTTTAAGCCTATTCCACGCAGTTCCCCATTTAAAGTTATTTTACACAAGTTTTTTTCAAAAGTGACTATGTAGTCTTGGTCTGTTAATTTGCTCACTGATAACAAGTTATTCTCTAATTCCCTCACATGTAAAACATCGCTAAAGTTTTCTTTTAACTCTGGAATATAAACAGTTCCCATTTGATTTACTGTGGAGAGTTCACTCCCGTTTGCTAACACCACTGCATTTATATTTGACTGCCTCTTATTACTAATTAAGTTAATATCATTACACATGGATGATGAAGCACCAGAATCTACAAGCCATCTAGAGTTTGCTTTCTGCCTTTCCTTAATCATAGTTGCAAACCCCTTATCATTACTCTTATTGTCCCTCAAAAATGGCGGCTTGTGCTGCTTTTCTCTGTGACCGTGCCACCTGCACTCATTCTTGCTCTTCTCAGCAACCAATTGTTTACAGTTTCTTTGCAAATGTCCAAGCTTCTTGCAGTAGAAGCACCTCCGTTGCTCCCTCGATGCAGCTGCTTGGTCCAGCCCACGCACATCAGGCTTGGCTTGCTCACTTGGCACACTCTTAGACACCGGAGCGTCTTCCCTCTCAGACAGCCTCCTTTGATTCTCTTCCAGAATCCTGGCCACGACCAAATCTCTCGTCAGCTCTCGTGCTGGTAAGTTCTGCAAGGCATCAGTGATGTTTTTCCACGACGAATCTAAAGATTCTAACAGAATGTAACATTGCTGTTCTCTGCTAATGTCCACTCCTCTTAACTCAGCCTGCACAAATAAGTTTTGCATTGTCTTTAAATGCTCAATTACACACTGCCCCTTTGCCATCTTCTGTCTATAAATTCTCTTAGACCATAACATTTTAGCAAAGGCAGTTGAAGGAGTGAGTAGCCTTTGAAGTGTTTCCCAAACATCTCTCGCCGTCTCCTTATCTCTCACGTCGTTAATCAAGTCTTCTTCAATCATTAAATAAATACATGCTTTCGCCTTGCTATCTCTCTCTCGCGCGGCTGCATTGGCATCGGCTGGCAGACCGGCTTCAACTGTTGCCCACAAACCTTCTTTCACTAGTAAAGACTGGGCATAAATCTTCCAGGTGGGGTAGTTGGATGTATTTAACTTGCTAAACTTCAAAATCTCCATCTTTACTTGTGCAGTGACTCAATTGACACAGTCCTTCTGAGTATGCACAGCTGATCAACCATATCTTTCAGTAATCTATGCAGTCAAATGCTTTGTAGTCTGTGAAGCACATTTTTCTGGAATTACTTTGTACACTCCTTTAGCCATTGTATGTTTGCAATGTGGTTCCTAGTGCCACTTCTTTTCCTGAACCCCACTTAGCCTCTCAGATTTCTCTTTCCATATATGATTGGAATCTATGTTGCAGAATTTGGCTTGCATGAGAGATTAATGCTATAGTCCTATAGTTGCTGCAATCTTTTTTGTGGATTGATCATCTCTAGTCTGTTGGCCACCATTTTGTTTTCACTATTTATTGGCATATATTAGTTAGCGCAAGAGTTGCTTCTGTCTCTGTGCGTTGTAGCAGTTCAATTGGAATATCTTCTCTTGATAAACATGCCCTCTATTTCCCAGCAGACAGGGTCCCAACCTCCTATATTCTGGGTTAGCGCCTCCCAATTTGCTCCTGTAGGCAGGGACAATAGAACAAAGACCGGCCCTCTATATAGGGAGGAGCTAGCTCCCCTGGGCCCCAGTTTTGTTCCTGCCTATGCTCCTAGCAGGATGTGTCTCTTCGAGCCAGAAAAGTTTTTCTTTTCTCCGAAAGCGGTTTGAGAGTTTTCTTGGCCTTCCCTTCTTCTCCTCTTTCCTGCCTTTCCCTCCTTCCTTGGTGGTGGTTATGGCAGAGGACCCCAAGAGCACAGGTTAAGGATCATCCTTAGCTCAGGCTTCCCTAGCTCAGGGTCTGCCAGCTCAACAGAGGGAGCCGGCTTCAGAGGGAGACCCAGTAGGATGTGTTTGCTGTTGCTTTGCAACTTCTTCACTGCAGCCACTCCAGTCCTTTTCTTCTCTTCATTTCTCTTGCTGCCTTGGAAGAATGAAGAAAGACTTAATATGGCAAGGGCTCCCAGGACTGGAGAAAAGTCTTGGCTTTGCCAATGACTCTCCTCCAAAGCTGCCCCCTTTCATGGTGGGAGCACAGGAGATATCTACAAACAGCTTTGCAGCACATGGGAGCCGTAGGAACAGATGGTGAGGGGTATCCCCTCCATGTGTCTGTTTCTCCACATCACCTCTGCCCAGCCTGTTTAGGGCCAGGAATCAGTGAGGAAACTGGGCAGAAGTCATGGAAACTTCCCTTCTCATCATCTCTGCCCAGCCCATTTAGGGCCAGGGTTCAGAGGACAGGCCAGCCAAAAGCCATGAGAAAGAGTTTCTCTGCAGCACCTCTGCCCAGCCTGAAACAGGGCCAAGGTCAGAGAGGAAAGCCAGCCATAAGACACAGGATCAGGGGTGAGTACCAGGGCCCCTCTCTCTCCAGCCAGCAAGGAACCTTTGCCAGTTCTAATGACCTCACTCAGGGCAGGCATTGCCAGGAGGCCTCTGCCATTGCCATTGCAGGCTCTGTGCCTATCATAAGGTTTGGGACTCTGCCAGGAGGGCAGATGGGTGGATAAGCTCTTGGTCTCTCCCTTCCTTCCCATCCCTGGCCCCAATGGCACCCAACACCCAACAGTTTTGGGAGATCCTATTGCAGCCAGAGAAACACATGGTCAGGGCTCCTGCACATTCCCTTTTGATTCTTAAAATGAGATGATGTGAAAGGAGGAAAATGACTCCTCCTCTGGCATGCACAGTGGACATCTTGGCTGCATGGCTTTAAAAGAAGCTATACAGGGCCCAGCAGGGGCTGAATCTTCCACTTCTAAAATTGTCTTTTTTGGCTGCCTCGGAGCATTCCATAAAAAGCAAAAATGGCGTCATGTCCTCACCAAAGGGAGCATGGCCTCTGCCACCCACTTCTAAACAGAGGCTGGAGGGCCATATGTTAGATATGCTTTGATTGAGCGTTCCTACATAGCAGAATGGGGTTGGACTGGATGGCCCTTTTTGGGGTCTCTTCCAACTGTGATTTTCTGAGATAGCACATGGATACAAATCCTCCTGCATTCCTTCCTCAAAAAGGGGGGGGGGGGGAAACCTTTGGGGAGGATGGGGAGAGGGTTCCCTACACCCCCAGTTGCATTAGCCTGCCCCAAACTGTGGAGCTCTTGAGGAGAGCAGTTGGGGCCCTTGGCCTCTCCTTTCCATCAGAGTTGATCCTTTCTCAGGATCGGGACATATCTCAGGTAAATGGGGAGCCATGTCCCACAGCAGCCTCCACTGCCCTTCCCAGCTGCTTATGCAAGTGGGAAGGGAGTTGAGGAGCAAGCCAGCTTCTATAATGCAGCCAGGTTACTATAAAGTCTGTCTGAGATTTAAAGGGCTAAGCTTCTAAACCCCAGCTTGAAGTTGAGTCTGTCTCAAGCATAAATAAAACAAAATGCCCTGTGAATATCAGGGCTACACTACAGGCCATATGCAGCTATCTACCCATGGTTACCAATGGTCTTCAGTCACTGCTAACTTAAGAGCAATTTCCTCAGTGCCTGGAAGAAGCTACTGCCTAGGCAGCCTCCCTTGATGGGGCAAATAAAGGAGGGGAGAGCCCCCACAGCAACAGGGCGGGGGGCTCAGATTACAAGACATACTGGTTAACATTTCTGGTGTTCATTTTATTACTGTTAGTCCATTAGTCTGGAGTCTGCACAATACCTCTCCCTCCTCAGGGTTGTCCTGTTTCACACACACACACACACCCATTTTTACCAGGGCAGAGGAGATGCCTGGAAACTAATTCAATGGGGAGGGGCTACCCATAAAACCCACATGGTGACTTTTCTTTCTTCCTCATGGGCCTCCATCCCTGCCTCCATTAGGGCCAGAGCCTCTTTGCCTTAGCTGGGACAGCCTAAGACACAAGATGAGCACATGGTTCTAACCTTCCTTGTGCAAACTAGTGTCAGCCTTAGCACTTCTCAGTAAGAGCAAAGGGCTTTAACAATACATATTTGTTTAAAGTCTAATGATCAGGGGGGACTCATGAAAGGAGAAAAATACTTCCCTTCTCTGGTCACTCAGTGGATCTGTAATCACCATTGAAGATCTTTTTTAAAAAAATCATCTCATATGGGGTGATAGATATATTGGATTAATGTGACCAACCAAGCTCCACACAGGGAATCTCAGTCAGCTAGCCTCAGGGGAACTGGCTCCCCTCTCCTTCCCTTCTTTCATAGGAGAGATGTCTGTTAAAGGGAAGAAACTAAAAAAAATACAGTTTCTTCTATGAGATGGTTCTCACTAATTCAGGGGGTTAAGAAAAATTCTTAATCAGAAACAAACAAGTAGAAACCCCCCCTTCCCCCATGAGTGTTTTAAAACAATATAATCAGGTTTTTCTGCTAAGGGGTTGCTTCAAATCCCATTCAGACATCCTGTAGAGCCCTGAGCGATCTGCCACAAATAACAACACTAGCTCCATTCCTCCTTCCTGATAATATTGCAAGGTATCTTTCAGTCAGCTTTAATTCTGGCTCTGAATAGGGCTGTCAGGAACATACTGAAAAAGTGTTCTTTCCTCCTTTTCTCCAAGCTTTTCACAGCTTTCTAATAATATCCATTTACAACAAAGTGGAACTCTTACAATGTATGCAAGATGGTAGATGTACTGGAAAAGGGGCGGGGAATTAATCTTTTGCAGCTTCTCCAACAATGTAAGATTTTCCTTCCTTTTCCCCACCCATGTCATTTGGCGGGAATATATCAGTATCCTTAAATGACTTTTGCTTTGACTATGTCAACCCACAGTTGTGCGTTTTGATGATTTCCAGCTGCATTATGTTTGGCTCCTTTGAGGACAATTTCAGTTATTGATTTTATTAAGGGGAACACTGTAAGGATACTAGACACCTTCGGCATCAGGCAAGCTGTATTGAAGAAAGCCTAGGTTTATCTTTTGCATGCAGTTAATTTTTTCAGAGCTAATTCCATACAGATGAAGCTGTCTTTTCCCTCTTTTGGATTTATATGTTTTGACAAGTCTGCAGTTGCACAACAGGCTACATCTAGTGTTATAAAAATCCAAGTACGGCAGTTGTGAGTGTACCAATTCCAGCAGATCATAGTATTTCTTGCTGATCAAGAGACAAAGCTGTGCTAATTACTCTTAGTTTTTTTAGATGATTGTAATCAGCAGTGTAATTACTTTGAAAGCTTTTTGTTATACTTAAATACAGAGGTGTGTGACCAACCCAACCGTCCTTTCCCTTTATAAAAACACCTCTGAACAAAGTGCATAACCAGATTCCCTCATTCCTGAGGAGGTATCTGAAGGCAGCAAAAGTCTGCATTGTTCCACATCCCAGGTTCATTCTTACCCTTCACTCTTTTCCCCCTTGGCTCCATGCAGGTGCAGGTTGGACTCATGGGGAAGACCTATGATCAGGCCATCCCAGGCTTTGATTAGTCAGTTTGAATTTCTCTCTCTAGGCAGTGTCCACCTCCTGTAAGAATAAAGTTTTGTGAAATCTTCCTTTGAGTCACTGTCAAAAAATCAAGACACCATTAAGCTCTACTACGTGTATAGTTAAAAAGGTGCAGAATCTCTGCAGAATCTCTCCCTCACATCTGTGTATGTGTATGTGTGTATCTCATTCCTGTGGCATTAAATCCCCTCCTCTTGAACCCTATAGCAGTCAACTTCTCTTTTAGTGGTGCTGCTGAAGCAAATATCTGCATCAGGCTATTGAGTGGATGTGTTGTGGGGGAGGGGAGGGCAGCCGCCGCTGCAGTATAGCCATCATATACCCTTGGTGACCACCGTATCAGCTGTGGGGTTTGGAGTGAAGTATAAGGGCACTGAATTGTACATAATGTATGTAGTGTACATAAGTGGTAACACTGTGGTTCTAAAAAGGAAGGACCACCCTGGAGGGCAGTCACTGTCAGGAGCTGACCCTGCACAACGAATTTCCTTCCTGGATCAGGTGACCAAACAATTCAGAAAGGAGAGATGTAGTAGTAATGGGAGATTTCAAGTATCCTGATGTTTGTCAGGACTCAGGAGTCAAATTCTGCCAGAAATTTAAAGTCTAACAAATTCCTCACTTGCCTTGCAAACAATAAACTGCCAAGCTCCAAATGGAGGCTGGCATGTGGACCCAGCCCATTTGTACGCTCCCAGGCCATGGGTAACGAGGCCAGCAGGACCCTGAGGTCAAGCTTTCCTCCGCACAACCTCAAGGAGGAAAGAGAAAGCAGTGTCCACTCCCCCAAGTTGTCCTTTGCAAAGCAGACCCCTCCATATGGTCAAGGTGAGTCTTCATTGTCCAGAAGGTGGAAGTGGTAATTATCAGCTATTTTAGATGTTATCCTAACCAACAATGATGAATCTGGTTAATGGGGTAGGATCCATAAGTGGGAGCGATCATGTTGTCCTGGAGTTTGTTATACAGTAGAAAGGAGAAGTCAAGCGCAGTCGCCAATGTTATGAGAGCTAATTTCAATAAATTTAGGAAAATATTGGGAGTTGTCAGAATTACTGAAGAGTTTCTGATCAGAGTTTCTTAAAGGTAAAATAAAAGTCAGAAAAGCTACAGTGCTAAATGAATTAAAGCTTCCTAGAGAATTTAAAAGCAATAAAGACATTTTTAGTTACATCTATATCAAAAGGAAGAACAAGGAAACGGTAGGCCCATTGCATGGGGAAAATGGCAAAATGTGAACAAGGGACAGAAAAAAAGGCAGAACTACTCAAAGCCATCTTTGCCTCCATCTTCTACCAAAAGAAAAACAGTACTCAATCTGGGTGAAATGGAGCAAATGATGCAGTTGGGAAAAGCCAGGACAGAGTACAGTACACCCACGTTACACACACGCTCAAGCCATGGGGGCGCAAGGGGCGGCACGTCCCATTCAAATGAATGGGGCTCGAGTATAGGCAGAATTTGCCTTAGGGGAGGGGGTCCCAGAATGGATCCCCCACGTAATGATAGTGCAGAAATACCTGGCTACTCTAAATGAAGTCAAGTCTTTAGGGCCAAGTGACAGAAGTCATCTCAGAACCACTGGCAACAGTCTTTGAGAATTCCTGGCAAACAAGAGAAGCCCTACCAGACTGGGGGAGGGAAAATGTGGTACCTTTCTTTTAAAAAAGGGGGAGGGGACAGGGATCCCAACTGTCAAGTCAGCCTGACATCAATACCAGGAAAGATTGTGGAGTAGATCATGAAACAGACATGTGTTAAGCACTTAGAAAGGCATGCCATGATCACATGGATTTCTCAAGAACAGGTGATGCCAGAATAATCTTAGCTCTTTTATGGACTTATAGTTATAAATTTGGTAGATGAAGGAAATGCAATGGATGTAGCATATCTTAATTGGAGTGAGATTTGGATAAGGTCCCCCATAATACCCCTGCAAAAAAGCTAATAAAATTTGAGCTAAACAGTGGAATTGTTAGATCAGGGGTAGGCAACCTGCGGCCCGGATGCGGCCCAGCGAGGCCTTGGGACCGGCCCCAGCCCAGTCCTGCCGCCAATTGCCGCCGGGGCCTTTGGGGGGCAATTGTCTATAGAAGCCTCAGAAGCATGCATTTATATTAACATACAGTGGTACCTCGGGTTACGAAATTAATTCGTTCCGCCGCCGCTTTCGTAACCCGAAAAGCCTTCGCAAGCCGAAAACCCATAGGCGCTAATGGGGAAAAGCCGCGATTTCGTGTGAAATAGCGCCGAAAAGCACCAAAAAATTTTTCTTAACCCGAAAAAACGTTCGTAAGCCGGAACAGTTTTTTTGAATGGATTTTTTTCGTAACCCGGAAATTTCGTAACCCGCGCATTTCGTATCCCGAGGTACCACTGTATTTTAAAAAATCAAGTTTTTCGTGTGGCTTCCATTTTTTTTAAAAAAGTGTCTTCCATTTGGAAATTTTGTCCTACATTTATTTATATATTTAATTTTTTAAAAACAATTATTTAATTGTATGTATGTATTTATTTATTTATTTGCTTTGGCCCCCCAGTTGTCTGAGGGACAGCAATCCGGCCCCCAGCTCAAAAAGGTTGCCTACCCCTGTGTTAGATGGACCTGTAGTTGGTTGACTAACCAAACCCAAGTGGTACTCAATAATGGCATCTCCTCATCCTGGAGAGAAGTGATTACTGGAATACTACAGGGTTCTGTCCTGGGACAGTGCTATTAAATACCTTTATCAACAATTTGGATGATTGTATAGAGGGCAAGCAATTTGCAGATGGCATCAAATTTGGAGGGATAGCTAATACCCTAGAGGACAGGATCAGAATCCAAAATGACTATAATGGATTAGAAAGCTGGACCAACACTAACAAAACTATCAAAGTGAATGTCAACAGGGAGAAATGTAAGGTACTGCATCTAACCAGGAAAAATGAAATGTCAGATAACAGCATGGATGGCAACATTACCATGTGAAAGGCATCAAGGAAAGTCTTTAAGGCTCTATCATGAGGCTAAAAATGGAATTTTAACAGGATATGTGCTTTTGCTTGCTACACACTGAACATTTTCTCCATCCTGCTGCTGCTTTACATTCAATTAGGGACGTAGCCAGGATTTTGGGGAGGGGGGGTCCAGACTAAGTGCCACCATTTTGAGAGGCTAAGAGACCCCACGCCCCAAGACACAGAAAGAGGGTTGAGCGTTTACCTCAGGATGGCACCACTTTAACTTCCGTTATGGCTCCGTGCTATGGAATCTTGGGATTTGTAGTTTTGAGAAGTTGTTTAGCCATCTCTGTCAGATGCCGCAACAAACTACAAATCCCAGCATTCCACAGCATGGAGCCAAGGGCAGTTAATGTGGCATCAAACTGGATTATTTTGTCAGTGCAGATGCAAACTGAGTCCTTCCTCTGAAGGCATTTACATCTGATAAATTCAGGTCAATAAAGCAAAGTGCAGCTGCTCAAGCAATGAGCGGCAGCCACTCTGTTCATGCTCAGAGACATTCTGTTCATGCTTTGAGACACTGCATTCCAACTTCAGAGCTGAGCTAAGAACCCAGACTGCATCCACACAACATTTCATTCTCATTTCCAAGAGGGATTTTAATTCCAAGACACACACACACACACACACAAATTTAATTCCAAGACACACTCTCTCTCTCTCTCTCATAACTTTTTAATTCCAAGACACATTACAATAATACGTTCCTTTCTTTTCATAAAAAACAAACCCCTTTAAGAGAATCCTATTTTGGGAGAAAGGCAGGATATAAAATCAATCAATAAAAAATTATAGTGCAATAGTCCATCAGTGCATGGCTTGCATTATAACTTTAAAAATACTTAAAATCATAGTAGGATCAGAGTGTTATAATTATGTAATGGGGGTGCCGTCTATGCTATGGAAAATTGCCACAGCCATTTTGAGGCAAGAGGGGATCTCAGAACTGTTCTGCGTGTATTCTTTACTGATGTAGACTCATTTAAATCATCTGAGCCAGAGGCTCAACAAGCTGATCACTTAGATCAGATTTGTAAGGGAGCAGTAAGTTCTTGAAAGTTTTAAGCACATGTATGCAGACACCCCTGTACCTAGACCATAAAGTGTGTACAGGAAGGGCTTTCCCCACTGATCTGTTAGCGTTTTCTTGTTTTTTAAAAAATGTGCAACTATTAAAATATTGCATCTCCTGAGTGTGTTCTAAAGTGGTACATTCAGTTCTACCACCTCGTTCTGTTATATATTTAGATTAGATCTTAGATGAGATCTACTTGTTACAAATGATTAATAGAATTCTGAACTGAATCACTGTAGATAGAGTGTAACTCCATGAGGTAGGATATTACTTCATTCTTTGTTTTAAAAAAAGAGTTCCTTACTTATGTTAAATAGTCATACAAGGAAGAGGACTAAGGCCCAAACGGGCAGTTTGCGGCATCCTCACGTGAGACTAGGGATAGATGAAGGCTGGGCATTTACTGCCCAACAGCCCATTCCTGCGAGGACACCGCACCCATGATCGCCACTCTCCCACAGTCGGCACCATGATGGCATGAGCATCATGCAGTGCCCAAACAGCGCTAGCAGGTGTAATGTGATGGGGCGTGCATGCCAATTGCGCGTTTCCAGAAGCTGCTTAGGCAGCTTCTGTTGTGCCCTGGAGATAGCGCATTGTTGCGGCGGGTTTTGGTGGCTGTGGTAACGATGTGGGGCTAAAAGGTGCGGCATGGACTGCCCGTTTGTTTAGCCCTAAGTTCTTTTATGATCAAGGCTGTGGTACTGTGAATTTGAATGTTTGCCAAGGATCCCAATTAGCAAGGAGAGAGAAAACTAGGTTCTAACAATATCTGGAGCGTCACAGATTTACCAGCCATGCTGTTGCTCTTGGGGGTGCTTAATGCCAATATATGTCCATGTCATGGCCAGCCAAGAGCAAGTCCTCGAGGACGAGAGGAGGATGTGATTACTCCAGGGCAGGAGGAATTGAGGCTCCACCAGGTCCTAATTCTGCTCTGCCAGATCCAGCCTTGTCCCTCCCAGTCTCCAGAGGAGGAAGCTCAGCCAGGTCATGCAATGGAGGGATTCCTCCTGAGGTTCAGCAGCCTAGTGGTGACTCTGGAGAAGAGCCAAGCCTGGAGGTGCTTTCTTTTAAGCAATGCAGGGCTGAGAGTGCTTGCGTGCGTCGGTCCAGGAGAATTGCTGAGAGACAATTGGCAAACAAACTTCAGCTGGCACCGAGAAGAGAGTCTCCTACTTAACCACCTGGGAGACGCCGACTCGGTGTCAGAGTTTATTGTAGTATCCTTCTGGGTGATTACTGTCAGTACTGGCTTCTTATTTCCTGGAACCCTTGTTTGCCTTGGACCCTTGACTTTGGAATGGATTGGACTCTTGTTACCTTCTGGCTGCCCTGACCCTGAACTGAACTGACTTCTGTGGACTCTGGAATCTTGACCTTGGCTTTGTTATTGATGTGCTTCTTGTGGATTAACCAAAAGGTCTGTAGACTGCCTTTTAGCTCCTTTCTTGCTACAAAACCCTTATCAGCGTTTGTTTTGACTTGTGCTGGCCGTAGTCCAGGATAGTCCTATGGTTAGTGTGAGCAACGGGATGGGCAACTGTGCCAGGGCCAGGGCCAGTTTCTACCACCAGGTCCTCTAGTGGTCATGCAGACTGCCAAAAAGGGAAATGGCACATTGCTCACTGCTGCTTTAGAAGAACTCTTGCTGCTTTACAGTTCTGTCTGGTCTCCTTGTTGCTGTACTTGGGATTTAATTATTGAAGGCACTCTGCCTCCCCCAGAAACAGGATTAATTCTGAACTATTAGACATTTTTAACTGTATAACCATCTGTTTAGACTTATTTGAGCATAATGCTCTTTAGGGTTCAGTAATTGGATTCAAACATGTCTTTCCTGAATAATCTGAATAATGTGAAGTGTCTCCAAAATTAATCTCAATCTCAGCTGCCAGAACTAAAACTGAGATGGAAACTGCTCCTTGGCAGAGAAGTGTTGCAATTTGTTCCTTCTTCTCCACTATTCATCAGGCTCCTCCTCAAGTCACCTAGCACAAGGCAGATTCTTTATCTGACTGGTCACTAGTTGCCCTCTGTCAGCCATTAAGCTGTGTATCTCCTGGGTACCGCTCTTCAGCTCCCTGTTCCATACCTCTTGGTCTTTGGTGTGAACCTCTAGAGATCTGACAAGCCAGACCAGAATGGTCACTCTTGAGTAATGCAAAGTATTTAGGGACTGCTCTAAACTGTGGTTTTACTCATTTCTTACAAAATTCTGTCTGGGACTGTCAGAACAAAGCAGTCTGAAACATTACACCATTCAATTAACTCTGGAATTGGATAGTTTATGATAGAATACTTAAATAAGGCCATCCTGCTGTTTCTTCATTTCTGTAGAAGTGAAAACTATAAAAACAGATTGGATAGATTAGCCATTGGAATATTATCAACACTGAAGAAAATAGTGTCTGAAAAATATATTAAGAACATTGGATACACTTCTGTTAAGGAGAAATGTAGAGCTTTTTGTAGAAACTCATGTGGTATTCAAAATTCTGTAAAGTAAACTTCTATAGAGTATAATATTTTAAAGAACTTTTTACAAGATTATTAAAGTCCTGATCCTGTTCAATCTGTTGAATTTGTGCTGTCTCAAGATGTAGATTACAAATGAAGAATTCTGGCCTTGCTAAAAAGCTGTCCTGTTCTCTTACTGGTTCTTCTCTCTCTCTCTCTCTCTCTCTTATTGGTTTTAATAATAATAATAATAATAATAATTATTATTATTATTATTTTATTTATAGCCCGCTTTTCCAGGGTAGATCAAAGCGGGTTACAATAAGGCAAAAGATATACAAAACAAAATGCAAAACATACAATATAAACATCATAAAAACAGCTCATTACGTTTAATTTTCCATTAGACACCCACCTGTATGATCAACCATACAGTTGCATGTGTGGTTCACCACCTGTTCAGCGCATTGGTACATTGGTGTGCCCAGTGATACATTCGCAAAACACCATCATGGAGCTTCCCCCCCCCTTCATGTACCCTTCAACTCTCTTCATGCCATGCCCCCATGCTGGATAGTCTGGTTTGTATATTTTGTAATTATATCCATTGCATTATTAACGACCTGCCCCGTTTGTCATACTTTTGCATTTTTCTATTATTATTATTATTATTATTATTATTATTATTATTATTGTTATTAAGGTCCCCTTCCTTCTTTGATTAGGGACAGATATTTGATTACTCAGAGGGCTGAATAGTTTGCCTGTTGTAAAATTCTCTCAGTATAAGGTATATTAAAGAATAGTAATTGGTATGACCCTTCTCTAGAGAAGGCTTTTGTATTCCAGTCAGTCAAGGAAGCCACAGCACCAAGTTTGCAGGTACTGGAGCAGGTGTTACAGGCTAGAGGATTTTTGTTTTTGCCAATTTCTCAGCCTGTTGATATAACTTTAAAGGATAGAATTAACTTAATAAGAGCTAATATGGACAGCTGTAAGAGGGGGGAGTGTAAAATTGGCTACAATACAGGTCAGTCTGGGAAGAATGCCAGATGCTCTGGAATGTAAGCAAACGATAAGAAACATTTGTTCTCTAGAAGTGAAGATATCAGTAGATTCTGGATAATAAATCATGACAATTACATTAGATGAGTCAGGTACATGAAATGAGTACTGACTCCTATCACATTGCAGGTGTGCTTATGCAAAGATAAGCATTTTTATTGGATAAGAGATAGTGTGGTAGATATCTCTACAGCACAACTTATTTGTGAGCTAGTCAATTTTGATCAGTCAACTGACAAGATGAATAGGTATAGGAAGACTTTAAAAAGAAGTCAAGATAGAGTTATGATCAAGCTGCCTTCACATGCCTCCATCACAGAAGATGTTGTCTAACAGACAGCTGAGCTGATAGTCCTGTATTTGCCCTGACATGTTACCCTGAGATGTGTTGGTCCTACTAAGGTTATTCTAACAGGTATAAAATAAATGTGTGTTCCATTATACTTATAAAAGAATTCTTATTAACATTGTCTTAATAGCTGGCACTGTTAAGAGATTTAACAGTGCTCAAGGAGATTAACATGTGCTAATTACAGAAGCAAAGAGATCAAGGTTCTTTCCTTATGAAATCCTATGAAAGTACAGTATAACATCTTGATGGCCATACAATATGATGTAATGATGGTTTACATGTAATGTTTTAAAAGTGAAGCTTAACTGCTCAGACATTGGTATTTTCCTAAAGGGATTGTGTATGTATGTACTGTATATGTATGAATACTTATGCCATCAGCCCTCTGTATCCACAGATTTTTTTATCCACGGATTCAACCATCCATGGCTTGAAAATATGTTTTAAAATGTATAAAAGTCAAATAATCAAACCTTGATTTTGCCATTTTATATAAGAGACACCATTTTACCATGTCATTGTATTTAATGGGACTTGAGCATCCATGGATTTTGGATCCATGGAGTGTCCTGGAACCAAATCCAACTGGATCCCAAGGGCACATTGTAATAAATGTCCAAAAAGATTACCCAAAGACCACTCTTATCCTGGAATTCCAATGCTTAAAAATGCTAAAGTGGAATGTTGATGTTAACTTGGCCTCTTTGGTTTAACCACCATTATAGGCTAGAAATACTGGTTGATCAAGGTGATCCCAGACAGAATCCAGAATTAGCTGATAGGTGGATAAGTGTCAAGGACCCTGAATCTCTCAGTCTAAAAGTTAGGGTTGGCGAACCATGCCTATGTCACTGTGCTGTTGATGACAGGGTGTCTTGGAGGTCTCTCATTGAACGGTCACAATAGGTTGAAGCCAATTTATTGGTAGTTAACAGCAATAAGAACTATGTAGTAACTGTACAGCAATGTGGATCAAACGAGTTTCCCCCAGCACCAACACCTAAGAAAAAATCTGTAGTAGTGTGGGGAAAAATATACCATGTTAAGGAAGAGACTTAAAGGATTAACTGGCTGGAAGACCAGACCAGATGGTCATAATGACATCTTTTGAATAAATATATGGATCTTAGTGTGTTTACAAATGAACCACCACCTGATTGAAATGATTTTTCCCCTCATCTGGCTTCCATGCAAACATACATCAATAGTAAAATTACACAGCTGCATCCTGAACCAAATTATGCATGCCTACCAATTCTTTTCAGTTGTCCTTAAGAACTGAGAAGCCTAAAGCCAAGCAAGTATAGCATTTTTTGCTCCTAGCAAAAAATATCAATACACTCCTGGTTCACACTCTTTTGTAGTCTCTGTGTCACCTGAGCAGCATAAATTGATCTTGGGAGAAACTGGAGTCAGACTACCCTTCCATTATCCTGCTACAAGAGTTTCTTGCCTGAGTTCTTATTTATAGCAGCTGGTCTTTCTCTTTCACCTCCAAGTAGGTTAGATAGAGTGGAATGGTAACATATTTAGCTGATCCATGCCAAGAAAGTTTTCCTTTTTCTGAAAGCATCTGAAATCAATTAATCTTAAAACGTAAAGAGCACTGTATAATCTAACTATGAAAGAAAATCTAGCACTTAGCTCGATTACAGGAGGGGCATTAATTTCTGACAGTTTAAGAAGTATGTTAGGTTCTTCCAAAATAAACTTGTAAAATGCAGTTGCATACTGGTGGTTACTCAGGTGCAGAAATGGTATTTTGCAGCAATAATGGAAAACTTGTGGGATGATAGTAGGGAATGAGAGATCAGAATTATCTAAAAACAGACATTGTTTATGGACATGTGAAGCAAAAAAAGAACACAGTGAATTAGAAAAAAATAAGTTTTACTTTAAAAGCTACAGCACTACAAGAGTTTTAAATGGATCATTCTAGTTGTATTCTGCCCCCAAGCTGGTCTGCTGGGGAAGAATTTGTAAATCTGGGGACCGGTATGGACCACCCCAAAAGGTCGGTCTGCCGGTGCCCTGGTTTGCTCTGTGAGGAAGCCACAGTGGACAAACCGCGTGGCTTCCACAGGGAGCAAAAAAGAACCCGTGAAAAGCAGGGTTTTTTGGTGGCACCATAATGACGCCGCAGTATGCCAATGGCGCACTCACAATGTCATTATGGCATCGCGACGTGCGGACACTAGGTGTCCATCACGTCAGAACAGCGGTGCCTGTCTGTACAGGGCACCGCCATTTTGATGTACGGAAGATGTGCTAGGGTTGCGGGGCGTCTGTATGAAATTAAGCAAATGTCTTTCCTTGTGACTACAAATTTATGATCAAGATGGCACCGGTCTGTACCAGGCCTGGGGCAGCATTTCTGTAGCAAAATGAAGTCTTCTGGGGCCATTTCAAGTGTTAGAATTTTTCATCTTCAGATACCATTATGGCAACAGCAATAGCACGTTACATTTCTGCAGCGTAGTGAACTAGTTCATAGTGAACTAAGCACTCTAAGCGGTTTACAATGTATACTCATACTGTTAGTGGCACTTTGGGTACATACTGGCTCACAACAAGGATCATTGCAAGCCTTTTCCTCATGTTTGAATATGGTGTAAATCTTCCAATAAAGTAGAGATTTCTTAGCTGTTTAACAAGCTGTACCATGAAAAGCTAAATGAAGAGGAGAAGATACTGAGGTTTGAACTGCGGGGCTGTGTAGTATTGTTAAGCTGGTAGTACACACTGGTGCCTTGTGAAGGGGGATAACAGTGAATTACTATAGTCAGCAGTTACTATCGTGCCTTGTTTAGCGGATGGTGCCTTCTCTTTATTCTGTTCTTGGAGTACTTGTAAGCATCTTAACAAGAGCATGAGGACTAAGGCTGATTTTTTCCCAGCTGGTGATAGTGGTAGTTCTGTCAAGGGGATCCAGGTAACTGATGTTCCATTTATAGTTCTCATTGCTTATCCTCGGAAACAACAAATTAGAAGTTGAAAGAGTGCAGGAATGGGCATGGGATGCCTAAGACCTTTGTTTTAGAAAGCATCCAATTGAGTGAGGCATAACTGATTTTTAAACTAGAACATGGAGTCGTCTTTGACAATGCTGGCTCTTCTGCATAGTAACAGAGATGAGCCCTGCAGTCAGACATGACTTGACAATGTCAAAGGGCAAACCTTTACCTTTTACTTTTAAAGTAATTGTGGCACTACAACTGAGCAGCTGAATCTTGTTCTTCCCATGCCCCTGACACATGCATAGTTTATGTATAATTTATGGGAAGTTGAAGATCATACACTGTACTACCGCAGTCTCTATGTGTACATGTTTGAATACTTTCTGTGTCATAGAATCATAGAATAATAGAGTTGGAAGAGACTGCAAGGGCCATCCAGTCCAACCCCCTGCCATGCAGGAAATCCAAATCAAAGCATCCCTGACAGATGGCCATCCAGCCTCTGTTTAAGGACCTCCAAGGAAGGAGACTCCACTACACTCCGAGGGAATTTGTTCCACTGTCAGACAGCCCTTACTGTTCCGGAAGTTCCTCCTAATGTTGAGATGGAATCTCTTTTCCTGTACTTGCATCCATGCTCCGGGTCCTGTTCTGAGCAGCAGAAAACAAGCTTGCTCCCTCCTCATTGCATCCATTCAAATATTTAAACAGGGCTATCATACACTTCTTAACCTCCTTTCCAGGCTGACAACTCCCCAACTCCCTAAGGCGTTCCTCATAGGGCATGGTTTCCAGATCCCTCACCATTTTAGTCTCTCTCCTTTGGACCTGCCCCAGTTTCTCCCCATCCTTTTTGGATTGTGGGCCAGAACTGGACGTAATATTCCAGGTGGGGCCTGACCGCGCAGAAAGAATACAGTGGAGCTATTACTTCCCTTGACAAAGACACTATACTTTTATTGATGCAGCCTAAAATTGCATTGGCCTTTTTAGCTGCTGCATCACACTGTTGACTCATGTTCATCTTGTGGTCTACTTGGTACTTAAAATCTCACCATCTGCTGCTTTCATGTGAAATGTCAGGTAAAGACAGAATAAATCAAAATGCTTCAATTTCTTGAAAAGATTTATTTTGAGCCAAAGTTTACACATCGATGGAATGACAATCTAAGAAAAAGCCTGGCATGATGGCTGGAAAACTATCACCTTGGAAAGATGAGATGGCCAACATAGCCCCAGGCTGCAGCAGATTTATTTTCTTCATGGCTGTCTCTATAACTCAGTAGCTTCCTAAACCAGATGTTCTAGACATTCCAAAATTGAAATATAGAGAGATTTTCTTGGCTATGCAGGACTTCCACAGGTGGAGGACTAATTCTACAACCACAGCTAAGTAGGTGCCCTGCATGTAAACTATCATCATTCAGCAAGACCATTTTGAGCTGTCAGAAGTCCAGCAGCAATTTTTATTAATTTTCAAGAGTGATACCCAACTTTTGGTAAATTATCTCAAAGGTTTTTTGAGGATGATCCTTGGTTTATAATATGGAAATTGGATACACTATGTCCACATGGCACTTTTTGGCTTACATGGCTACAAAATAATTTCACATGTGCACCAAGAAAGCCATATAGCTTTATCAAAACATATAAATTCTGCTTTTCCTCTAAAGCAGTGGTCCTCAAACTTTTTTGGGCTGCAATGACAATCCTAGTGCCCCCCCCCCCCCTTCTACTGTACATTCAAAACAACCAATCTCAGTCACTGCTCCCTTTGCCACCCAGTCATGTTCACACTGGGAGCAGCAACCAAGTAGCTGGCTGAACAGTGACCAAGAAGCCTCTTGCCGGTGATGGCCTTGCAGCAGAGGCATCACTAGGGGGCATAGGGATGCAAATGAAACCATAAGTGAGGTAACACCATGACCACCACCCTAGCTCCCTAAATGCCTGCTTAAGTAGTTAAGTTGCTTAGGAGCTGTTTATATCACAACTATTGCCATTACATTAAGTGATATACAGAATAATTAAGGCATGCCATTAGTACAAAAAATTTACTATGGATTCTGTGTGGGGGAGAGGGTGAATGAGGAGGTGACACCATGAGTTTTTGTACTAGGTGATAGCAATCCTTTCACCAAAGGCCAGTGTGAGTAAGAAACTTCTTGCTCATTGTTCAGTTGCAGCTCCCATGCTGCCCTGGTGAGGAAGGATGTCAGGGCAGAGAGGGGTGCAGCCAGTGTGTGTGTAAAGGTTTTCAGAGGCTACATGCTCTGGAATGGAGACTGACATGGACAGGGAAAGGGAGAGATTTTAACTACTGGAGTCGCTCCAAGGCAAAGGACTCTTTCCAAGAACTGACCCCAGATACATCTCCCTCTGCTTCCCAAGATGTGCCTTCCTACACAGGTTCAAGTGTCCACCCCCCCCCCCCCCGACATTGTTTCTTCTGCTATGTCATAGAATCGTAGAGTTGGAAGAGACCACAAGGGCCATCCAGTCCAACCCCATTCTGCCATGCCGGAACTCTCAATCAACGTATCCCCGACAGATGGCCATCCAGACTGTGTTTAAAGACCTCCAAGGAAGGAGACTCCACCACTCTCCAAGGGAGTGTGTTCCACTGTCGAACAGCCCTTACTGTCAGGGAGTTCCTCCTAATGTTTAGGTGAAATCTCTTTTCCTGTAGGTTGCATCCATTATTCCGGGTCCTGTTCTCTGGAGCAGCAAAAAAACAAGCTTGCTCCCTTTTCAGTATGACATCCCTTCAAATATTTAAACAGACCTATCATATCACATCTTAACTGTTTCCTCTCCTGGCTAAATATACCCAGTTTACTAAGTCATTCCTCACAGGGTAGAGTTTCCAGATCCTTCACCATTTTAGTTGTCCTCCTTTGGACACACTCCAGTTTCTCAACATCCTTTTTGAATTACGGTGCCCAGAACTGCACACATATTCCAGGGGAGGCCTGACCAAAGCAGAATATTACTTCCCTTGATCTAGACACTATGCAGCTATTGATGCAGCCTAAAATTGCATTGGCCTTTTTAGTTGTCGTATCGCACTGTTAACTCATGTTCAACTTGTGTTCTACGAGGACTCCTAGATCCCTTTCACATGTAGTCTCATTAAGCTTGTCTTCTCTCAGCCTGTCCAGCAAAAGAAAGAAGGAACAGCATGGCAGCTCCAGCCTGCCGGCCAAGTCCTGAAAAATCTTACAAAGCTTAAGCAGGGTCCCAGAACAGAAAGCTCCTTTTTGCTACCACATCTCCCCACAGCCACATGCTCTAACACCTCACTCCAGCCAGCCAGTCCCAAAATGGCATTGTTCCATGCCACAGAAGCTATGCCATTCACCTAAGCCTCATGAGAATTTCCCGGTGGCCACTACTAGTGAAAGACAGAGCTAAGGGACTGAGCCCACGTGGAGAAGTGAAGAGCTGGAGACAGCACCAGCAAGCAAAGCAATCAGCAAAGCTATGCTGTGCTTTTGAGAGACTCTGAAAATACATTTTCTTTGTTCCTATAAAAAGGCAATAAATACAGCACGGAATTCTTTCTCCTCTGCACGTAATGAGTCTGCAGAGTCACGTCCGGCAGAACTGTTTAGGGTGGCAAGGGAACTGACAGACTCCACCTGTGCAGAACCCTTTACTTAACCCGACAACAGCCTGCTGTGACACTTTTTAACAACGACTTTGCAGATAAAATCTCTCAGATACCAGTAAACTTGGATGCCGAGATTACACCAGAATTGACTGATGAGGTGTCCAGCTATGTTCCAACATGTTTAAAGGAAATGGTTGTTAGGCCGCTCCTGAAAAAGCCTTCCCTTGACTCCCTGGATTTGAAAAACTATAGGCCTGTATCACATCTGCCATTTTTGAGCAAAGTGATCGAACGCGCCGTTGCCCTTTAACTCCAAGTGATCTTGGATGAAACCGATTATCTAGATCCATTTCAAACCGGCTTTAGGACAGGATATGGGGTGGAAACTGCCATGGTTGCACTGGCTGATGACCATTGTCTAGGCATTGACAGAGGAAGCGTGACCCCGTTGGTGCTTTTAGATCTTTCAGTGGCATTTGACACAATAGATCATGACATCCTCTTGGAATGCCTGAGACAGTTAGGAATTGGAGGCACTGCAATACAGTGGTTCCGTTCCTTCCTCTGAGGCAGATTCCAGAGGGTGATGCTTGGGGACTGTTGCTCCTTAAAAACGGAGCTTAATTGTGGCGTCCCTTAGGGCGCCATCCTGTCCCCGATGCTATTCAATATGAAGCCACTGGGAGAAATCATCCGTAAACTTGGAGCAGGGTGTTATCAGTACGCTGATGACACCCAAATATATTTCTCCATGATCTCGGTCAGCAACCATGACGAAAAATGGCATTTCTCCCCTCAGTCAGTGTCTTGATGTGGTAATGGACTGGATGAGGAAAACCTGACTCAAGCTGAATCCAGACAATAGGGACTCCCAAACCAGGTATTGGGTTGCAGCCTCCAGTCCTGGACAGGGTCACACTCTCCTTTAAGGACTGTGTTCACAGTTTGGGGGTGCTCTTAGACCCGTTGCTTCATATGATAAATCAAGTGAATGCGACAGCCAGGACCGCCTGTTTTCAGCTCCGGCTGATACGTCAGTTGCACCCTTTCCTGGAAGTAAGGGACCTAGAAACTGTAGTGCATGCGCTGGTAACTTCATGACACGATATCTGCAATGCACTCTACATAGGGCTACCCTTGTACCTAAGTCCGGAAACAACAGTTAGTACAAAACATTGCAGCCAGGCTGATCACTGGTAAAACTAGAAGTGATCATATTACACCTATTCTGAAATCTCTTCACTGGTTGCCTATTGGTTTCTGGGCGCAGTACAAGGTGTTGATTACCTTTAAAACTCTACATGGCTTGGGTCCAACCTATATAAGGGATCATCTACTTCCGTACAATCCGCCCTGCACCCTCAGGTCCTCTGGAAGGAATTTATTGCAATTCATAAAAACCAGACTAACAGCAATCTCCTAGAGGATGTTCTCGGCTGCCGCTCCCAGACTATGGAACACCTTGCCGGAGGAGATCTTTCAGATAACCAGCCTAGACAGTGACGGGTCTCTTCCGGCAGGCCTTCCCAGAATAGTTCAATCTAATTTCTCTGCTCTCCCTACTTTATGTAATCACTGCCCTACTAGAAAATGCTTTCATTTGAACAAGTTTAATTTTTAAACTGTATTGTATTTAATCCTGTTTCAAAGGGGGGGGGGTCAATTTATTTATTGAAAGTATGTATTATTCCAACATATTCTAGTCATGTAAGCTGCCTTGAATGCTGCAGTAGAAAGGTGGGGTATAAGAATAAAGTTTATTATTTATTTATTATCTCATGCAACCTCCAGCAAGGTCCTAAAGGCAGCTGGTCACATTATTTTTCTTGTGCACCAGTATCTTAGCTGAAAGCCCCGCCCCCCCGTCCCCTTTTTTCCTCATCACCCCCTGCATCTTTCCACTGCCACCAGGGGGGTTTATAGTGCCCACTTTGGGAATCACTGCTCTAAAGGGTGCAAGGCCGCTAACAACAAAATGAAACAATGATTTATTAGTTGAGAACATCTTTTTACAATATAGCAGAAAAATAAGGAATGTAATAGCAGTAATAGCAATAGCAAGTACATTTCTATACCGCTTATCAGTGCACTTAAGCACTCCCTAAGTGGTTTACAAAGTGTAAGCTAATTGCCCCCAACAATCTGGGTACTCATCTGGGTACTCATTTTAATGACCTCAGAAGGCTGCAAGCCTGAGTCGAGCATCAGCCCTTTCACTGGTATTGAACTCGCAACCTTATGGTTTGTGAGTGAGTGGCTGCAGTACAGGCATTTAACCACTGCACCATCAGGGTAATTATTCATTCTGTAACGATTTATCTGAATCCAGAAACTGTTAGTAAGATTTAGTGAGCAAAAACTGAAATAGTGAGCAAAATCAGCAATCTGGTATTGGGCCCATAGCCAGAAGTTTTGCAGTGCTAGGGACAGGGGTTTGCCAAAGTTGAGTCTTAGTTTTCGTAGCACTCAGGGAGTAACTTGACATTGTAAGATCAAGCTTAGTTTAAAAAAAAAAAACAACCCACACCTGGCCAGTAGTAATCCAAAGCAGTTCTCTGCACTTATTCACACAACTCAGCCAAATTCTTCCTCTCCTAATAGCTAGCTGCTGATCTAGAGAACTGATGCTCATTTGTCTTCCACATAGGTTTCATATCTATATTGCTCCATGACTGATGGAGTTCTGATACTAGTTCTTGCGTTTTTCTATCTAAAGCTGTAAAGGGGGAAAATGGCAGTGTTTCAGAAGCCCCTTAGGCAAGTGCATACATGTGATTAACTTTTGATTTCATCTAGTACGAAGCTTAACAAGTTCTCAGTGCACTCTTTCCTTGCATACAATTTCCCAGCATAATTTACAACATGTTTCATTGGTTTTTTTCAGGATCATTTGTTGTTGCCTGCTACTACCCATAATAAGACCAGAAGACCAAAGATGTCAATAGTGTTACCAGCAATAAACGTCAGTGGTGAGTATTAACATCTGAGAGAAGAAGCTATCGTTGTACAAAGGTCATGTTTCCTTAAATTTTATGAAAATCCAACCAATATCAACTAGATTTAAAATATGGACTCTCCCATGACCCAAAGTTGAATTGCAAGCCAACACCTCCCCCCTCCCAAATTTGTGAGATTGATTACCATAGTTTCACTTACTTGCATCTGGTAAAAAAAGGTCTCTCTAGGTATCTGGAGGTCCTTATGCACAACTCTATGGTCAACTTCTGCTGTTCTCTGTTAACTTGTGGTTTCTGCTTATCTGCGTTAGCCAGGTGGATGGATCTCGCATGGATACTGGGGTCAAACCGTATCTATTGGTAATTTTCCTGTGGTGATGCAATTTTTATTTTTGAATATGGGACAGATTATACAGAATGAAGTCACTTCTTGTGCTGTACCACTTCAGCATGTAGGTTAGGAATCATATATTAGAATGGTAAGAGAAGAGAGGTAGCCCAGTCTTATACCCACAAAACCAATATGTTGAAAAGAATAGTTCTGCTCACTTGTTCCTTAGTATTAATTTTGTGTGGATACATAAAAGATGGGGTATGGAAATACTGAAACATGCAGCCCTTGTCCTCTTGTCCTCATAGCTTGAAATGATTCCGTCTAAGAAAAACTTTATTAGTTAATTTTGCTAAATGTGCAAATTCTTCAGCTATATATTTTATGTTATTTTAATATATATCCTGGTCTTTATAATGTATTATCAAAAAGCAACATACACATATATGCAAACACACACGCACACATATACATATAAGTGTAGGTATAAACATATACTAGCTGTAGTATCCAGCATTATTCAAGAATTCATTGAGTGTTCTCAGCGCTTGTTCAGTGCTGCTCTGGGGGATGAATGCCTGTCGTTTTGGGTGTTCAGATGTTTTTCACATTGTGCATCAATCTCAGTTCCCTTTGAAAAAATATGCCTCTTCAAATTGGCTACCCAACACAGTATGACATGCCTTCCCAAAATAAATTCCATGTATGTCGCATAGCCTGTACATTGTTAGACAGTCCCAAGCATTCCCTTAAAATCTGGTAAAAATTTGTCCAACCATTTACATGTGATGCCGTGACAATCAGACAGAAAATTACTTTATATACTTATGGCAAAATGTCAGAAAGTAATTTTTTGAACTCAGCTTGTCAAAATCTTTCAAATGGTGTTTATAACTTCTCTGTATGAATGAAAAAATAATCCCGTCTCCCCAATTAATGCCATTCTGGCCACATAGCCTATATTTTAAACCAGGCCACATGCTCTCTAAATTTGGTGAAAATCCATCCATATTTTATGTGGTGGAGTAACAAACATTTGTTTACCTATATCTCGGTCTATACATACACATGTGTATAGATATCTTTCTAACAAGAAAGATAGCAATAAAACACTTGCAGTAACACAGGACAGTTAAAAGAATTAGCCAGTTAACATGCACGGCTTTGCTTTCTCAGGATTACAGGCATACCTCAGTTAACAAATCCTCTGGCACCCTTTGTGTGGGTGTAAGCCTCTTTACACCACACAAATTCCCCTTTCTTGCTCATCCCCAGTCAAGCTTCATGTTTTTAGCAGCATCTGAACTGGGAGGACAATGAAGGAGAGACAGAGAAGCACAGGCCTTCAGCACCAGGTTGCAATAGCAACCTGTATATCTGCAGTACACAATGCAGTGTTCAGGAGTTAGAAAGGAGCAAGATTGTGCTCTAATCTGACACTAACTTCAACTATGTGTGCCTGCCTACCACAGGCAAGGTAAACAATAGCTGTTTCCATAATCCCTTATTGAGCCTGCATGAACAGTAAAGCAGAGGAAAGAGTACACAGCAGAGAAACTTGCCTTGTCTGCCCCCAGCAGGTTAAAAGAGCCTCTCTATAAATCTGGCAACTTAAATAGAAGTCATAAGGTAAGTGAAGGCTTGTGGAAGAAAATGTTATGCCTGGATGCATTTTAGAAGAAGGTTTTAAGTGGCCTCCAGCAGTTACAAAATGTTTTTGTTTCCTTATGCAAGGCTTACCTGACTGAGTTGTTTCAGTTCACATGTCCATATGGTTAGTTTTTAATTAAAAGTTTGCTGAAACATGTTGATGTGTTTTTCATTTTTT